>NW_003852404.1:2944629-2953665 GCF_000181295.1 Otolemur garnettii
GATTCAATTGTGTAGTAGACGGATTTGAGAAATGTCAGAATGCAGATTTAGAGACTGCTGGGGAAGTTCTTTCTCCATGACAGAGCTCAGGATTCCAGCAGCACACAAGACCTGACCAAGCGCCTACTCTTTCTGCCTCACGAGGTTGCAGACGCGAGGGGATGGAGAGGAGCAGACGGAATGCTGGCATATTCCACTGCTAGCTGGAAAGAAAGAGCTCACACAGAAGGCATGGGGCACAGTCACACTGTCTTCCTGTCTCCAGCAGCAGGAGACATTTACTAAGCACCCACTGAGTACCCGCCCAGTACCAAGTACGCAGACACACAAACGCCCAGGCAGCTCTGGGTGACAGGGCTAAAGACAGATGCACGAGAAAACACCAGAAGAACTCCACTGAGGAAGACATGAGCTTGGTTTCTACGCCCAAGAATAGATAGGTGATACATCCTATCACCCTGGTCTCAGTGAAACCCTAAGTCCTGAGATACTTCCCAATGAGGAGTGAAGACCCTTGGTCTAGGGCAAGTCCACAAGGAACCATGAGCTACTTTTCGCTCCAAGCACACCCCTGAGCACAAGCCCATAGAGTAAGATAAACAATGAACACCAGAGGGGAGAGGCGAGGAGGCCAGAACTCCTCACACACTCTCCATTTTTCTTGCTCTCACTGGATGTGTTCCCATCTGGCATTCCAAGGTCTGCGCCTTTACTCAGATGTGAGCTCTCAGGTATGGCACCAAAGGGCTCCGAGAGCCCCTGCTCCAATCCTGGAAGGTCCTGGTGCCCTCTCATCACTGTTCACTCTGGCCCGGCACAGAGCCCTAGGTTTACTTCAGTGCAGCCCAGAATGCTCTGACCCTGGTTTTGGTACCTCTGCACTGGGTTCAGGTCTTCCATTTTAGGACACATTAGGCATCCTCTCTTCCGGCCCTTCTCTGCCCTGACTTTTCCCTAGGTCCTTTGAAAATTTTATGCACATTAACAAGCATTCTTCACAAAGCGTTTGTACCTTCAAGCATTTTTAATTTTTTAAATTTTCAGATTAATGTGAGGGTACACTAGAGTAGGTTAAATTGTATGCATTTGGAAGGTAAAGTCCAAGTTGTTTCCTTCACCCATGAAATGTGCCATACACCCGTCCATTGTTCCCTTTGGATGGGAACTGGCCGAGCCCTCTCCTCTCCCCCCTTCTTGATTGAGTTTTTATCTCAGGTGAGCAGTAGTTATTAATCTACTAGTTTCAACTTACTATTGAGCACACGTGATGCTTGCTTTTCCATTCCGTGATACTTAAGAGTGTTCTCTAAATCCATTCAGGTTGTTAGGGAAGTGCAAAATCTCCATCTTTTCACAGCTGGGTAGTATTCCATTGTTTACATATGCCACAGTTTATTAATCGTCTTGTGTGTTGAAGGGCATTTGGGCTGTTTTCACATCTTTGCAATTGTGAATTGGTCCTCCATAAATATTTGAGAGCAAATGTCTTTATGGCAACATCTGTCAGGCATTTTATAAATGTTTTCTCCTCACACTCACCATTAGGGAAGATTCACTTGAGGTCCTCTGTCTACTAAGGGATAGGGCTGGAGGGGTCCCAAGTCCATGCCCTGCCCACTGTGCTGCTGGGTCCCTCATAGCCAGCCACCCTTGCCCCCGTCTGACATCACCGATCACCAGGGGATCCCTCAGTTTATCCCCCACCTCTGCTCCGCCCCACCTAGTCCACAGCAGCACCTCACCTCTGCTCGCGCTCACCTTCATGGCTAGGTCCTGAATAAAATGTTGCAATTACCCTGTGGCTGCCTGGGACACTCTCGGGACTACTGCTGTAAATATAACTCAGACAGTTCCACCTCCTCTCTCCAAAAACGCTGCTTAGCATAGGGGCTTTCCTTCACAAAGGTGCTTGTGGGCTCTGGACAAGGGCCATTTGTGCTAATCTAGGACTGTTCCAGGAAACACATGCACCGAACCTTCTCCCTGCCTCCCCCTCTCAGGGCTGACCTCCGCTTGGAGGGCTGCAGGATCTGACCTGCCTCCCCTTGCCTTACCTGCTGGGTTCCCCTGCAGATGTTATATGCATGCCACCCGTGTGTCTCGCTCTTGTTTTCCTGTTGGCGGCCAGTGATGTGACATTTTCAGTTGTTCACTGGGACAGTTTCTCTTTATTTTATAGCTATCTGCTCAGCATTTTGTGCTTTGGGGATAGTTGAAATTTAAGAGATAAATTAAAAATAGTGGGCATTATAAGGATACCTAAGGATTCAGAGAGAAGAAGAAGAGACCTACATAAAGAATGAACATTCTCAGTGCCAGGGAATACAGGAGATGACCAACCTGGACGCAAAGCACTTTTTAAATACCAACTAGAATTCCCTACGCTAAATTGTTTAAATCCAGGCTTTTAATTTGTATTCCAATTGTGGTGTAAGTACAGTCATGTTCCCCATTTTATGGCTAGGAGCCAGAAGGTGGGGGCTCACAGAGGGTAAGCACCTCACTCAAGGTCACATAGCATAGCTGGGATGTCCCCAGGTCAAAAACCAAAGCCTATCCTCTTAAACACTGTCCCACACTCACTCCCTGGAAAATGAATTTAGGATTCCACATGATTTAGATTCCACATGATAGGAGAGCTGCCCCCCCAGGCCACGTATGGCCTGAAGGTACATAACAGTCTCTAGGAGACCAGGCCTATCAAACCTGTGCCCACCTGATACCTGCCCCAAACCAAACACAAACCAGGTCTGTAACATCACAGTCCACTGGAAACTCAGAAAACACAATTTTTTTCAAAGTACAATATTTTATTTACACAGATGAGTGGAGGTCAGACATG
Organism: Otolemur garnettii; assembly: GCF_000181295.1. Classification (NCBI taxonomy): domain Eukaryota; kingdom Metazoa; phylum Chordata; class Mammalia; order Primates; family Galagidae; genus Otolemur; species Otolemur garnettii. Next base: position 2,947,472 of record NW_003852404.1, read on the forward strand.
AATATGGTTCGTAATCACATTTATACTACGTACAACATCACGTGGTTGTCCTGACCACAGGTGGAAGCGGGGGAGATTAGCCTTGGGAAGAGACAACGAACATGTCCACCATTTGGAAATCATCTAAATTTAGCTCAGGGAATGATTTTTTTTCCTCAATGATGTACTCTCCAAAGTACAGCCAGTGCTTCCCTTACAGGCCCAATGGCAGCACCAAGTTTCTGAGTTTCATCTGGGCTTCCAAGCTTTTGGCCTATGTCCTTCCATCCCAAGGTTTCCACGGCAACAAAACAATGATCAACTTGCCTCTGACACTCCCTTCATCCCAAATCTTTCTTTTGCTCCCCTTTTCTTCCTACCTCCCAAGTATCCCTGGGATACACGGGGCCACGCAGAACAGGGCAGGGGGTGCTGACTTCTTCCTCTGGGAGGACTGGTGAAAGCCTCCCAGCATCTTCTCCACCACCGTGCAACTGCTAGCCCCGTCTAATAGGAATGCTGCACGTCCCTCCGGAACCACCTGACCCCTCTGTGTACAGTACTTTCATCCCCTCAGTCTATTCACAGGTCTCAAGCACACCCTCAGATACCCAGGAGGATGTCACCAAACTGTGGTGACCGCAGGGTCATTAACAGCCCCTGGGGAGAGAGGAACCCAGGGCCCCTCTTATCTTCCTCTTGATTCTGGGAGCTCCACCTGATTGAGGCTGCAAATAGAAAACAGAGATTTGTCTCCCCATTCACTGTCTGACTGGACCTCCTCTTGTCCCTCTGCCTCTGATCATCAGAACTCTCGCCTGAGGGATGAGGTGATGTGCCTCCTGTGGACACTGGCAAGTCATAAAACTTCCTCTTCAGAGAGGACCTGAATCACCCAGGGCACCTGATATTCACACTGTAGACCCTGGTACTCGTTGGCTCAAAGTTTTCCAGACAGAGCTTCTATGACAGAAGAGACAGGCTTTCTAAAATAAATGAGTAATGACCTCTGCCTCTGTCCCCTGGGTCCAGGTTCTGCTCATGTCCTTGGACAGTGAGAGTCTCATCTCCCCGTAGTAGCCCCTGCTCTTGAATCATCTACTTGCTGTCTCACTTACCACTAACGGGCAAATTCTATTCCTTACCCGAGACCCATATTCCCACAGAGTTAGACGCCAGTTTGAAATCTGACTGCCTCTCCCTCCTTACCAGCCAGAGCAGGAGCTCTGGAAGCAGAAAAGGTCTGGGGATCCACTGAACAAATCCATGTGTTCCAGGAAGCCTGCAGACTCTCCCATACCACTAATGGCCCAAGTTCAGCCCAGAGGCCACGAGGGCATGGGCGTGAGGCAAACAGAACACCAGCGCCATAACGAAACAAGTGGTAGGGACTAAGACCACATTAACAGCGTCCTGTGGCAGCAATTCAGAAGGTCTCTTGGGTATAAGTGGAAATGGCAAAATTGAACTGGGAAAACTTTTCCCAATAAAATCCATGCTTGGGCTGCTCTCGGGAGTAACAGGGTAGAATCCCAGCCAGCCAAGGCAGGGGCCATCTCAGAGCAAACACTTAATTCAGGATGGGCCTTCCGCTCCTTCTTGACTAGAACTGGCACCGGGTGTGTGCCTCCTCCTAGCGAGTGTGCCCTGGGTGGGAGGCCATCTGGGGGTCCTGGCAGCAAGTATGACTTCCCTGATTGCTCTCAGCGTGGCAAGCTGCAAGTCTGATGATTCTGAAGAAACAAGTGTCCTGCCATGATCTGGGTCCCTATCACAAACCTGAGAAAGGATTTTGCAGGGCTTGAAAGGACTGACACCCATCACTCTAGCTCTCTGACACAGAGATCAACTTACAGCCATCTTTCTTCAGAAACATTTTTTTTCTTAAATCACTTTCTTCTACAAGCCCTCAGCAATTGATTTTATATGTTTTGGCTGCAAGAAGTTTCACTGACACTGCAGTTCCAGGCACCACCCATGGCTCGTGAGGAGCTTTGCCCTCAGCCACTGAGCCTGGCACCTACACCTGGGACACGTGCCACCCACTGCCTTTCAGTGGATTTTATCTGGTGCCACAGGCAGAGTCAGTGCCATTTTTTCACTTGCAGATCAAGAGCTCGCCTGGTCTGACAGCTCCCAGGCCTGAAAAACATTAAGAAGACAGGGACGGCCTTGATAGAAACAGTGAGGCCTTCACATGGAGGCAAAGTCTTAAAGGTTTGAGCACCATCTTCTGGTCAGCTTTTGGCTTCTGTGGCTGACTCTCCTTTAAAAATTTCATTTTGTTCAGGGTGAGAAGAGCTCTGACTTGTCAAGCTCAAGCGATCTGCATATCAACAAGAGAACAGGACTGCAGGCAGAGGCAGCTAGACCTCGCTGTGGACACCATCAGGCTGCCTGCACAAAGCCAGGCCGATGGCGGCCAGAGAACACGCTGGTCAGCGTTCAGGTTCTGCTGCTCTTCTAGCAGTGAATGACCTGAGTGTGTGGCAGCAATGAAAGCTCCAACCATAACTGAATTTGATCCCCTGCCTCTGTACATGGCATTATGTGGTGTGCTTGGAAAGAAGGGGTGAGCCTATCTCCGCTAGTGCGGCTGGAGGGTAAGCGATCAAATCGGGCCTTCCCTCTGCAAGGGGTCAAGCCACACAATGTGGCAGGGAGCCCTGCCTGGTGTGTAAACACTGCACCGGCAAATTTCAACCTTTTGGCATCAAAGGGAAAGAAGATAAATGCTAGTCATTCTCTCCAAACGGCAGGAACCCATATCCACCTAATTGCACTTCATAATGGATTCCACAAACCATTAATTATCAGATTATATTTTAGGAACTAAAGATAAAAAAGCTTTGTGAAATTCAGACTCTAAAAGCAGTCCTGTCCTGCAGTAAGTGTGGCAGCCTGGGGGGCTTAGCCAACAGGCCACTCTCATGGCCTGGAAACCAGTGGCAGAGATGAAGGCAAGGGTGATTGCAGTTGCTCCTCTGTGCGGACAGGACTGCCTGCCTGGTGATGCTGCAGCAGTTTCATCACCGGCTCCAGAGGGAGCAAGCCAAGCCTGCAAGTTGGGCAGAAGTTTTAGCCTTTGTTAGAGGAAGAAGATGAGGATAATATGGCAGAGCTGTAAAAATCAGCCCTCAGGTAACCAACACCACGAAGAATGTCCTGGAAAGGTATATTCCTTGCTGTTGAATACCTCACATTAAATGCTTCCAGGACAAACACTGCACAGGCTCTGTTTTGGGAAAGGTTGACTACTGGCCAGGTGGGACTAGACCTGGAAATGAGGGTTTTCTGCCCTGTTAACATGGGTACCCGTCCCACTCCCACCACTAGGGTGCTGGCTGTGGCCATGGAGGCAGGGGATCCAAGCAGAGAGGAGGACGACAGGAGTCAGGAAGGGGTGTAGTGTGCTCACAGCTGAGGTCCCTGGATGCCCTGTGGGTGCTTCTTTCATTTTTTAGTGGCCTGAGGCACCAGCAGTGTTTGTGCTCCACTCTGCACATCGCGCACTCCTTGGTTGTGCTGGTTACCAGCTCCCATCCCAGAATTCTTTCTGTTTCAGAAGCTGTACTTTCCTTGGGATGGACAGTGTCAGCAAGGCCAAAGCAGCAGGCCTGTGGGGAAGAAGGCCTGTCTGCTATGAAGGACGGTGGTGCTGGTGTCGACGTTTCCCAAGTGAGATGGTTTTGACTGCTGCCAAGCTAAGATGCTCACCACTCAGGATGGCCAGGGACAGAAGACAAAGAGCAAGTTGTGGAGCCTCCTCCCTGGTATGAAGGCAAGAACTCCTCCAACGGAAGAGCAGCCACTCACTTGGCCTCACCACAGATCAGAGTCACAGTACCATCCAGCAAATCCTCTACAGTCACCGCCACAAGCTCAGAGCTGGTCTGAGATGTCTGAGAATCTGGCAATGTCACAAATACCTGTGACCCAGCAAGCTGGGTCTCCTCCAAAGTGATCACCTGCTCTGCTGGGGCCCCTGGCTCTGAGGCTTGGATCACCTGAAAGGAAAAGACCATGAGGCTGCTCTGGGCAGTGTTCACAGTTAGCTCCCCAGAATTTACATGGTTTTCATCTCATGCTGTAATGATGATATTTATGTTTTCACCTGAGGAGAGCAATTACATGCGCCTAATGGGAAGAGGCAAGTCTACTACACCAGTGATGCAAAAGACAAGGCAGGCAAACAATTTAAATAACTCTGTGCACTAAATTGCTGTAATTTCACTCAGTACGCCATCTCGGGGTGCCCGGACTCTATGATTACACACCCCTGAACATGGGCTCAGTTTCTCACACTGGGTATTCCTGTCTGGAGGATGACACTGTAGAAGTGCGTGCCTGGGAGAGGAATGCTGCTGAGGGTGGCTGGTCTGGTGCCTGAAACGTGGGAATGGGGGGGGATTTACCAGAAGCCCAGGCTTGCCACGGGTGGGATCTCTGGACCTCTATCAGGATGAGAGCCTTCCCTGAAGGATACGAGGTATAGCGATTAGGCGGAAGAGTGGATGATCTGCGGTGTCTGTTGGCCCATTCACTGGCTCCCAGCCAGCAGGGCAGGCACCCCACGCCCTTCACTTCCTCCCCTTGCACACCTGCAGCATCTGTTCCAGGTAACCTTCCCAGCGCAAGGAGAACTACTCTGCGGTTAAGCACACCCTATTCCTGCCTGAACCTCCAAGTTGATGCTTCTGACCTATGGACCCCAGAGCAGCTTGATGCCTTTGATATCTTCAAACCAGCGTGCCCTCAGAGGGAGCAGACATCTTGCTCTTGAGAACTAGCCGAGAGTGCAAAGCTGGCACAAGTGAGGAAGCCAAGGTCAGCACCTTCTTGGTGCTACCGGAGCAAGGAGAGCAACTGGGAGGTTCAGTCAATAATTATTCAGGATGTAGTTTTTCAAACTGACATTTTTTTTTTTTCCTTTTTAGGAATGGAACCCCCCTGCCCCACTTTTTCCCCTGAAGGACATATTCCTAATACATAAGAACATTAATAAATGAAAAAGATAAAGAGATAAGAGCAGGGCAGCACTGGTGATTTGGCAGCAGGAGTGTCACTGGGGTCCTGCCCACCTGACAACCCCTCTGCTGCCAGAGGCCTTTATAAACATAGTTTATCACAGACTGATCGGTGGAGCCAGACGGTGGGATGGTCCAACAGAGTGAAACCTCTATCGGTTTCTAGCTCCTCTCCAGGAAACCACACGTCACTGACAATCTATAGGCCTGAGTTTCTTTCCTTTTTCTGCCCACTCCCTCCGGAGAAGACAGGAAGAAGAGTAAAAGAGGACCAGGGAAACAAAAAGAGGCTGGATCAAGTTCACTCTGAAGCACTGAGAGGTGGGCTCCTCCCCAAGGTAAAGGTGAGGCCTAGACCTGTACAAGTGTGTACCACGTCCAACCCAGAGGACCTGCACAGGTGTTCACCTGTACATGGTCCCTGCCCAACAGTGAGTGATCTGCCTTCTCCAGGGTATCCTACAACTCTCACCCATCCCAAAGCTTTCCTCAGAAGGCAGGTGAGTGTGTGAACTGAAATGAAGAAAGCAGATTGTTCCTCCTTTTGGAAATTCTTGTTCCAGGCTCCCACTACCTAGGGGTCATTTCACATGTGGCTACCAGAAGGCTGATTTTCTGTCTTGTTTGGTGAGAGGCCAAGAGAGACTCTCTAAGACGTCCCCAAAGAGTAAGACTGGTGTAACAGAGCCACCTTGAGAAAGCCTTAGGAGCTCCGTGCTAGCGCCCTGAGTAGCTGAGGCCCCAGAATCACCTGCACCATCTGTGAGGCCGCTGCCTGGGTCTCTGTGCCCACCACCTTTGGGTGCTCAGATTCCAAGTGACTGTCAAGCTGGGCCTGGGAGGTGAAGAGCTCCCCACACAGCTCGCAGGGAAAGGTGCTCTCCGACTGCTTGAAGTGCTCCGTGGTGACGTGGTGCTGCAGCGCTCCGGGGAAGCGGAAGGTGGCTGCACAGTACAAGCACCTGAATGGCTGGGACCCTGCAGGAGGGAGAGACAGAAGGCATGGGCTATGGTGGAATGACCGAGAGAGAGCAGAGGAGAGAGAGGTGAGAGGAAGCAGAACGGGATCATGGTGGACAGGCAGATCCTGGTTTTGTGGGACCTAAAGCTTGTATAATATAACTGGGGGGAGGACTTCTTTAAGACAAATAATATAAAATGACCAATTCAGAACTAGGAGCAGAGCCT
>NW_003852404.1:2953685-2968368 GCF_000181295.1 Otolemur garnettii
AGCTTCATTAGCATTAGACTCAGGCTAAACCCATCCTTGCTAAAGCCCATTATTCATTCAGCTGTAGATAATGATGCCGAGGATACTCTGTTTCATCAATTCTAGGAAGTGCATTTTAACATTTCTGAAACAGGATCAATGGCACCTCACGACTGCTGCGGGCTAGGCGGCAGTCGGGTCCAATTGTCAACGCACACGTGAACATAAAAGTGGCAGCATCAAGACTTGGCAGAATGACTGTCCATGGCTCGGAAGAAAATTCCTAAGACAGGAATGTGCATGGTTTTAACTCAGAGGAACCAAATAGTTCAGAAGGGAGGAGGTAAGGGATGAAGGTTTAGCTACATTCCCAAAGCAGAAATCGTTAAGTAGACTAGTTTTACCTAACACTCAAGAAACCAAAGCCAATGGCCTCAGTTCTTTGACAGAACCTTCCACTCTGTTCTATCACCAAGGCGCCTGATGACAGAGGAAACGTGGGAAAACATGAGATCTGAGATGAACACTGCTCCCTTAACACACTGGGTGCCACACTAGGAAAAATGTTTTTCCTTGAAGCCATAGTGTTTTATAGCAAGGTCAAAAGATGTGTGAATTGTACATGCTTCACCAGGCCTAAGGCTCAAAACTAGCCTAAGTTAAATACAACTCACATAGCCGTTAATGTGTTCATCCATTCATTTCTTGTGTTTTCCTTTTTATGTACACACGGAGTGACATGATAAAAATGTGTGTCAAATTAAGTCCCAAATAAGCACTCAGAATAACTTACAGACTCTAAGTGATATGACAGCAGTTTAAGTGGCAGCAGCTTTTCTTAATGGTTTATTAAAACTGGAGCATCTTATAATTGGCATTTTAGCCATTTATTTTTAACTGGACTTTTAGATTGGATGAGATACAGCACTAACAATGACAATCACAGCTAATGCTTAAGCAGTGGTTCTCAACCTTCTAATGCTGCGACCCTTTAATACAGTTCCTCATGTTGTGGTGACCCCCAACCATAAAATTGTTTTCGTTGCTAAGTAGCACTTAATTTGACACACATTTTTATCATGTCACTCTGTATGTACATAAAAAGGAAAACACAAGGAACAAGCTGATGAACACATTAACTGCTACGTGAGTTGTATTTAACAGGCTAGTTTTGAGCCTTTTGTTGCTAAGTAGCAATGAAAATAATTGTATGGTTGGGGGTCACCACAACATGAGGAACTGTATTAAAGGGTCACGGCATTAGGAAGGTTGAGAACCACTGGCTTAAGGGATCTTACTGATACCCAGCCTTCAGTTTTTCACATTGCTGTGAGACAGGTACTGTAACACAATTGTTCTCATTTTACAGATGAGGAAACTGAGGTGCAAATCAGCTCAGTGACTTGGGCTGGGTAGCTCACCTGGGTAGTCTAGCCTAGGAGCATGCTGGAGGTGGCACTGACCTGAATGCTGGCACTTGACGTGAACCTGCAGCAGAGCTGGTGTGGGGAAGAGCTCCTTACACTGGTCACATTCGTGGAACTTCATATCTGTGAAGTGCAGAAGGAAAGAAGTGGTGGGAAAGAACAAAAGGGAGGCTCTCCACAGTTGGGGGGGTAACAGGGCTGGCAGCAGGGTGATGGCTAATACGTAGTAAGCATCCGCCAAGTGCCAGGAGCCTTAAACCTGTGATATGCCCAAATAATCTAGTGGCAAAGAATATCAGAGCAGGATCCAAACTGCCTGAATACAAAGCGAGTTGTGAGAATGAAATGAGAAAATACATACGAAGTGCTTAGCACAGTGCCTTGAACATAGGAAACGCTCTGTAACTGACAGCTGCAGTGATTAGCCCCAAATTTACCAGCAAGGTAGGTTTTAATAGCTGCCATTCTAAAGACAAAGGAATAGGCTGAGAAAACAGAAGTCACTTGTCAAGGTCATGCAGTGACAGCTGATAAGGGCTAGAATCAGGATTTCTACGGGGGCCTGCCTCCCACCAAAGGCGACCCCCTTCCCACGTGCCGTGACTGGTTCTTGCTCAGAGGCTGGCAGGAGCTCACACTGCTCTGTCTCCAGGCTTGGGACCCGTGGCCACTTAAGCTGCTGCTACTCACAGACCAGTGCTGCAGCCTTGAGGGGTGCTAGGGCGGAACAAAGGCAACCACCAAAGCACACGTGGCTAGAGCACAGAAGTCAGGCTTTCTGGATAGCCCTGGAGACATCGTCAAGCCCTCTTGCTCTGCGGCTCACACTCTGATTCTACCTGCGTGCTCCGCTTTGATGTGCTTCTTATGCTCAATGGTGTTGGGGAAGGTTTTGTCACAGGAGCTGCACTGGAAGGAGGAGAACTTGGAAGACCGATGGTTCTGAGCAGCAAACACATCAGGGTGGTGGGTCCGATTATGGTACCACAAACCAGATAATTGCTGCAAAGAATTTGGCAAACGTTAGGTTTTAGAAAGTTCCAGTAAGCTAGAGACCTCGTAAGGCCCGGGGGGGGAGAAATGTTATCAAGTACACTTCTGGACCTAGAATCATACTCTCCTACCCACCATGCTGAATGCTGATGTGAGGACTGGCTGTTGTTGGTGGGAACAAGGCAATCATGTACCCACGGAGAGGCCGCTGTGGGGCAGGGCTCAGGGGAGTCCTTCACACACGGTCACTCCTCACAACAAGCCTACAGGGAGGTGTTAGGGTCTTTCCAGCAAGTGGAAGCTGAGGCACAGACGGACTGAATGACTAATCACACAATTAGTCAACAGGAGGACCAGGATTCAAACCCTGGCCTTCTGACTATACCACCTATGTTCTTCACTGCTAAGCTGGGTCTCACTGCTCTCCAGAGGCCTGCTGGAGGAGTACATGCTGTCCCTACCCCCATAAGCAAGTGTCCCCACCCCATAAGCAAGTGTCCCCCTCCTTCCTGGCTCCAGAGCAGCACTGGGAACCCTCTCCCTACAACTCCATGGTCTCCTAGAGCTCACACCCAGGTCTTAGTTCTGCAATGCTAACACTACAGCACAAGGCTTGGCACCAAGTCAGTTCTGAAATTATCGGTTATGCTTCTTAGCCTATACCCAAATCTTACAAATGCTGGCACAACTGTTTTTTCCTCTGTGGTTTTAGAGTTTCTCATAAATGTGGCTTCTTTTTAGTTCTATATGGGGTTTCACTTTAATTATGTACCAAATTCTAAGGTTGAAAAGCCAAGGCCTTCCCTGGGAGTTAAAAAAGATAAACTGTAATTGTGTTAAATAAGATAATTCCAGGTAGTATCGCACTCCCCACTGTCATTGTCATGTCCCTTGACACATGGGGTCGATAGGCTCTATAGAATGTGAGCATCCAAGGGGAAAAGTGTATTCAGTTCAAGACAAGGCTGGAATCTAAGAGACGGGGGTAAGAACATGCAGCTCCAATTACAGCTTCCCCCTGCATCACTCTGACCAGGTCTCCTCAGAGAATGTGAACCACAAGCTGCATTCTTCATGAGAATCAGCCAATTGTCACCTCCTGGATACCAGACACGATGCACAAGCTATACACACAGGAATCAGGGACGCTCAATGGAGAGTAGGTGGGGACTGGTGGGGGAGCTCCCAGGACCACCTGAGGTCACCTGGTAGGCCTTGTTGCAGATCCCACAGCTGAAGGGCTTCCCTCCGACGTGGGTCACCATGTGCCGCTCCAGCATGGAAGGGGCACTGAAGATCTTCCCACATGTGGGGCAGGGGTGGTACTCCTTGGAGTGCACCTCGTGGATGTGCTTCCGGTGATCCTGCAGAGTGGGGAAACTCATCCTGCATTTCTTGCAGTCATAAGGATCTTCTATGTCTGGTTTCATGAGGGACATCCATGAGAGAAGGAGGTGGGGAAAGAAAAAGACACCACAGGCAGCAATCAGTGACACGGTGGTGGTTATGCACAGCAAGATTCCAGACTCTGTTTAAATATCACTCAAGGTCACAGACTCCAAGGACCAGAAATCAGAGCAGCGATCACCTAACTATGCCTTTGTGCCAGGAGATGGGATTCCTCTAGGAGTTTAGAATTAGCCACCTTTGTAGCATCAAAGAGCTCAGCTTAATTCCTTATTTTGTATCTTAGAAGTTAAATACTGTTTTATTCCTTTCCAAGGAGTATCGCCCTTATTCTCCCCGTTTGCAATGCGCCTTCTGAGTTTTCTAATTCTCTACAGAGATTTCCTTTGTCACCAGTGGCGTGACTGGAGGAATGCTTCCTTGTTCCTCACTTTACAGTCCATAATAAAAACATCTGCATGGGTGACCTTTCGTGAGTGCTCTATGACAGGCATGTCCTAAGTAAGTTAATGTACTTTATGGATATTAACTCATTTAATCCTTCTATTATCTTCCCTATGTTACAGATTAGGAAAATCAAGATTTAGAGTGTAAAGTTAGTACCTTGCCCAAGGGCACAACTAGGAAATGGCTGAGCTGGGTAACAATCCTGGCTCTCATTTGCAAGTACATGCTCTGAACTAGGAGCTTAATTGGATAAGACAACTCTTGAGTGAGACCTCAAAAAATAAAAGCTTGCCTTGATGAAGAATTCATTTGCTGCCCTCATGGCAGGAAACTTTGGTCTCTTTCTTAAACAACAGAAAGTGAAATGTTTTAATAGTAAAATCCTTTGCCTACAAGGAAGGCCCAGCCCACAAGCTAATCTCATGCAGACACGGATTCAGATTAATTTAGGAATTCTGACATGCAGCAGCACTGACTGCAACTAGCAGGAATTCTGACAGGCAACTAGTTTGCCTGTGGACATGAATTTTGGGATCTCAGTTTTATATTGTCTTTTAAAACATTTTGATGCATTTTCATAAGCAATATTGTGGTCTGGGAAACAGGCAAAGAACTGCAGGGGATGAGATATACTAGGGCATGGCAAGTATTTGGGGTCCTTCCCGTTCTGAAAATGAATCATGTGTTTCCCCTTTCCTGACTCCCACATAATGCTCCTGGGAAAAGCAGAATAAATGGAATGTCATTTTAAAGAGGTCAAGAGGATGTCAAAATTGTGGTGTGAGATCCAAGCCAAATCTTACCCATCTGCAAGTCTACTGTAACTGGTTTTTTGGACAGCCTTGTAAACTCCTTGTGGGGAAGGAGCCACACTTAATCTTCACTCCTCTTGCACCACTCAGCATCTAGCCACATGCTGGGGACATAGGAGGTCTGGCAAAGTTCTTGTTGGCTGGCTGATGACAGACTTGAATATGCTGGCACACAGCACATTTGTGAGACACTGTATTTGCCAACATCTAGAAACTAACGTGTGGGAAGATGGCAGGGAAGGAAAAGGGGAAAAAGAGTATGTAAGCTACATGCTGGCATGCAAAAAAGACAAGGTTTGATGGTGACAAATGGCACCTTGCTCTTGTCACCAATAATAATACCTGGCATTTACTGAGCACTTTCTATATGTCAGCCATGGAACTCCATACTTTACATGTGGTATCTCATTTAATTCTCACAATAATCCAAGGTGGTGGCATAATTATTGGCTATAGTTTACAGAAGGGGCTTAGAATGGTTAAGAAATTTGTTTAAGCTCTCAAGGAAAGTAAGTGGCAGGGTCAAGATTCAAGTCCAAGCCTGTGTGATTTCAGAGTCCAAGCTTTTAACCCCCCTGCTGTGCTGTGCTGATTACACTCCTGTCGCAACCAGAGAAGCCGAAGCAAACATGACAGGGCCAGCCAAATGCCACACCGGCGATTTCCTGAAACTATAATGAGGAATCACAGAATTTCTTTTACCTTCCTGTGCGTGTGTGTGTGTGCGTGTCTGTGTATATGCATGTATAGTGAATAAAAGTGTGTTTCTGCCTGTCATCAGTTCTGGTGGAAGGAGAGAATGATGGGGTCAGACTCCATTAATTGAGTGAAATATAATGGCATTCAGAAGGGAATGCTGGGCAGAAGGCTTTTAAGGGAACATGACCAGGGACCACTTATGACTGTAGACATTAACTCAGAAAGTGTCTCTGTTGCTCCTATGGGAAAAGGCAGATAAAAGATGAGAGTGGGAGGAAGGTGGTTGGGTAGAAAACAGAAGCTCATGGACTAATGGACATATCCCAGCGCTCTGTGGCTTACCAGTCACAGAGGCTCTCTCCTTCAAAGATAATTTGCCTGTCAGGCAAACAGTGCCAGGTGGGCTAAAAAGGAAGATAAGGAAACAGCTTGGCTGGACAGAAATAACCATCATACAAGGATATGTTAAAATGGGATTCTTTCTGAAATAGGGCCTTCCAGAGCAGGGGAGGGGAATGAATGGGGCCTGTGTCTGGTGGAGTGATACCTCGGCTACAGCTGTCATGTGCATTCTCAGGGCCATGCCTAGCGCTGAGTGCCTGCTCTCAGTACGTACTGTGAAAGGTGTGCAGGTGGATGGAGAGGCCATTAGCCTGTCGGAAGCCCTTGCCACAGTCCCTGCACACATATGGCTTGTCCCCGGTGTGGGTCCTCACGTGGCGAGACAACTCAATGGACTGAGCAAACACAGCGTCACAGTACTGGCATGCATACATTTTTCCTGCAAAAATGCATGAGCTTATTAGAGCCACCACTAAACATTTATGGCATTGCTACAAACAAAATCAAGGCACACATCAAGGAAACATCATCTTGGAATAATATTAGAACATTGGGCAATCTGTAATATGCTGGGTGACAGGTCTGAGCCTTCTTGTCACACAGCACCTCACAAACACGGGAAGTCACAGAGAGTGTGAGTGTGGTTGATGTAGGAATAAGGACAGAGCACTCATACACAAGAGAACCCATCTGTTCACTAGGCCGCTGCACACAAGGAAAAGCTCATTTCCTCCCCAGTGAACAGACACGTCCTTGCTCCCAGAAATACGTTGAGTTTGGATCTCCTCGCAACATACACAACTCCAACTGTGTGGATCTGCCACTGCCCACAAAGACGAGAGGTGTGGATTCCCAATGAGCACTTTCTTTAACTGACTAGTTATAAAGTTATTACCATGTTTCCCCGAAAATAAGACACTGTCTTATATTTATTTTTTCTCAAGAAGACATACTATTTTCGGGGGATGTCTTCCTCTCCATGCTGAAATGCATGGCGTGGCTATGCAGGATATCTGCATAGCCGTGCCCATCACTAGGTCTTATTATCAGGGTAGGGCTTATATCTAACAAATGCATAGAAATCCTGCTAGGGCTTATTTTGGGGGTAGGTCTTATTTTCAGGGAAACATGGTATGTATCACTTGGTTTCTATATAGTTTCACACATATAATGAGAATGTAATGAACAGACTACCAATGACTGCTAGAAAACACAGGTAAAGAGCAAATGTGGAGAACTGGCATTTGTAAAAATATAAGATCAGCTGAACCTCCAAACTCCCCTGTAGGCCAGGAGCGGAGGTGGGACAGTCAATGAGGTGAGGCTCCAGACTGGGCCTGAGGCTCACTCTAACCACAGTAATCGGCCTCATTTCATTTTTTACACACTGGGCTTTGAAATAAGCTTCTGTTGGAAATAAAGCATTTCTTGAATCAAGAATGAAATTACTGAGAAGCCTGGAGCTTAGTCCTTGACCCTCCTTACTTTCCAGCTGATCACTGACAGCTCTCATATCTGTAGCTCTAGCTCCCACAATTCCCCAGAACTCCAGACTTTGTCTGACTCCCCATTGCTCCACCTCTCCACCAGGAGGTTGAATAGGCATCTCAGATTTATTTATCCAAAATAGAGCCCCTGATGTCCTATGCACACCCACCTCTGGAGGCAGAGGCTGGAGTGATGTGGCCAAGAGCTAAGGAATGCAAGCAGCCCCTAGAAGCTGAGAAAAGCAAAAAATGGGCTTTCCTCTAGAGCAGGGGTTCTCAACCTTCCTAATACTCTGGCCCGTTAATACAGTGCTTGTGGGTTGCAACCCAGAGGTTGAGAACCGCTGCTCTAGAGCATCCAGAAAAAAACCAACTCTGCTGAAACTTTTGACTTTAGCTTCATGAGGCCCGCTTTGAACTTCTAACTTCCTACCCCAAACAGTAAGATAAAACATTTGCATTATTTTAAACCACTATTTGTGGTTATTTGTTATGGCAACAAAAGAAACTAACACAGGTGGTGCCTGTGGCTCAAAGGAGTAGGGCGCCTGCCCCATATGCCAGAGGTGGCAGGTTCAAACCCAGCCCCAGCCAAAAAAACTGCAAAAAGAAAAAGAAACTAACACACTTCACATAGAAATAGAAGTCCTTACCCTGGCTTGTCAGAGCCTGCAAGGTCTGGCCTTTGGTGACCTCCTAGCCTTCTCTCCTAATACCCTTCCTCACCCTGCTGTGGCTCCTCCCAGCTTTCAGTGATCTCTCAGCAGGTGAAGCACAGTCCCCCGTGGTGGGGGGTGCTCCGCACTTGTGATGCTCTTCTCCTAGGTTCCCCACTGGCTCCACCTCTCACTTTTTTTCAGGTTTCTACTAAAATACCACCCCTCAGAAGCCTTCTCCGGTGATATGAACAGCCCACCCCAGCCCTGCCACTCCCTTGCTCTGCACCCTGCTTTGTACTTCTTCATAGCAATGACTATTACCTAAATTTATATTATACATTTATTTCCTTTGCCTATTGAAATGTTAGCTCCACATAAGCAGGGTATGTATATTTACAACATCCCCCTGCCTGGAACTGCTACTCTAAGTTCCACAGATAGAGCAGTGAGAAAAAAGATTAACAGTTGGACCTTCACAAAGCTTGAACTCCAACAGGGGAGACTAAGTAAGTTACTGAAGTAGATACAACATTGTATGATAAATGCCACAGAGGAAAAGAATGCAGGAGAACTAGGGTAAGGACTGAGACCATACAGGGTGGTCAGGAAAGGACTCACAGAGAAGGCCAAGTGTGAGCAAAGACTTGAAGGAGGTGAGAAAGGGAAGCATGGCTGTCTGAAGGGAAGAGTCTCAAGCAAAGGGAAGGGCAAGCACAAAGCTCTTGGGGCAAGTGCCTGCAGGCCTGAGCCCTGGCCAGGAAGCCGGGAAGAAGAGAGGGAAGGGAAGAGTCATAAGAGATGAAATCAGAGAGGAATCGGGGGACTTAATCGCAGAGGTCCTGGTGGGCTATCCTAAGGCCTCTGGATTTCACATAAAGTGAGATAAAAAGCCATCGCAGAGTTTTGAGCAGAGAAGTGACCTGACATGGGTTTAGTTTTATAAGTATCTAGGGAAATGGTAAGAGCAAGGAGGCCAGCTACAAGGCTATGGTGACAAGCCAGGTGGGATGAGGGCTGCATTACTGTTTATACATTAACGTTCCAAATAATACACAGACTTTTCCAATAAGCCTTCCCTGACAATTCACCTCTGACCAGACTAAAAACCTCTTCATTCTTCCATATGGCCCTGGCATCACTCCATATTACACCACTGGTACTCTGAGCTCTAACTGTGTCTATCCTCCCCCCAAGCTATGTGCGCATAGGAATGCCAGGCTGTCACTCAGTACCCGGCACTGCCCGACCTGTAGTAGGTGCTCGGTCAGAGCTGTCCTCATAGTTGAACTCCACCCCAAAGCTCAAAAGATTCTGGCTTCACATAAATTCTGTAACTATAAAGTCCTACTACATTAGCCTGCCAGAAACTCTCCCGGTGAATATTTTATGTCTGTGCAGACATGTATTCCTAGGTATCAGTGTGCCTAGAGACTCAAAATTCTGTTTTTGTTTTTAATTCGTTTGAGAAACATATCATGCCTAATTCCAAGTGGGTTGTAGGCAGCTCACACAGTGAAGTCAGCAGGAGAAATGTCGACCTTCTCCACGCCTTACCCTCCGAGTGCTTCTTCTTGGTATGGTAGGCCAGGGCGGAGGCCTGGGTAAAGGTCATGAGGCAGTGCTTGCACATGAACGGGCGGTCCCCAGTGTGAAGGCGAAGGTGGTTCTTTAGGGTGGAATTGGCTGCAAACTTTGCCCCACACTCTTCACAGGAGAAAGGTTTCTCATCAAAGTGCTCTGTCAGCTTGTGGTATTGCATGCCTAGGAAAGCCGCGCCAAGGACCAGAAAAGACACCATGATCAACATTCCCCATCCAGCAGAAGGATGCAGAGAGCACTGTCTCCAGGCAGGCCTCCCGAGGAAGCCCAGCACGAACCCCAGAATGCCCTGCCGTGCTGGCTCCTACTGCACAAGGCCACACCACTCCTCTGCCCCACTAGTGCCCCAAAGTCACCTGGCCTCACTCTTGGGATCAGGCAGGAAGTGATGCTAGGTTTATCTTCCCCACCCCACCCCCCTCTTGAACAGGACCCAGTCACTAAGGAACAGGAAAACAAAATGCATTTTTATGTTTTATTAGGTTTATCTAACATCTGGACAAGGGAAACAATTCTGACTGTACATCCCGTGGCTTCCATGACTCTTGTTTATTATCAAGAAACAAGCGGTACACAGAAACCTATGAGTCACCTTTAAGTGACTGGTTATATTATTTTGAATAATAACCACTATAAGTTACCAGTGCTGAGTCTGTTGTAGGCATTGGATGAGGTGTTTAGCTGTTATCCTAAATCTTCATAATAACCCAAAAGACCAAGTGGTCTGAGGGTGCCTATTTAAGAGATTTGGAGAAATCAAAGTTCAGACAGCAGATTCCAAATTACTCTGCCTCTGTAGGAACCTACTCTGTTTTCTAAGCCTACCCACATCCCTCAATTCACACATCTAGGGGCAAGGCTGGGAATCTAATCTATAATAGCCAGAATTATCATCTTACATATTCTGTCTTCCCGAATGTACGTACCTGAGGCATGGGCAAATTCCCTCCCACAGAGGTCGCATGTCACTGGAAGCCTCTTCTTCTTCTTCTTGGGGATGTCGGGTTCTCCGCCTGCACCATGGGCCTCCAACTGATGCTTCTCCAGCTCTTTCTTGGAGTCCTTGGTCTCGCTGCACTCCTTACACTGCACCTGTTTGCTCTTGGCCACTCGGCAGCGCTTCATGTGCACCTTTAGGCGGCAGTAGAAATGGAAGCTTTTGTCACAGGCCTTACAGACAAAGTTTTTCTTGGCAGAGTCTGGGGAGGCAGAAGTGTCCTTCTCCTGTTGTCCTGGCAAGGAACCCGTCTCTCCTTGATCATTTTGTTCCCTAGACTGACAATCTTCTTCAGCTGGCTCAACTGCCTTTCCGTCTTCTTTGTCATTGGCTTCAAGGTGAAACTTCTTGCTCACCTTCCAGGCTTCCTTCTCTCCATTCTCCTTAGTAAGGAAACCTGAATAACAGAGAAATATCATGGCTCTGGGAATTCTCTGTTTCTACTTTGCTTTGTAATTTTTCTACCATGCTTCTTACAGGAGACTAGAGACTACCTGGGACACTGGAAAACACTTTGAAGTAATATCATTGTCACCTTTACTTTCCAATAAACACAACAGCATCATTTTACATCTATGCCTCATGACACTTTTAGGTATCAAGAACATATAGAATGAATACTTTAAGGTAGTGATAAATTCTTACATGAAGTCCTGCCTCTTTTCAACCTGGGGAGGCCTGGTAGACTCCCCGACTCCACCCTGTTTCTTACCGAGATATGCTAACTCCTGCATGATGGGCTGCAGGCCTGGAAAAGATTTGTGGACACTGCACAGGAGGTGACATATTTCAATGGCCGAGACTGATTTTTCCATGGTTTTGCTCAACGCTGCTCTCAGGGAAGCTTCAGGGCTCGCTGTCTCAGAGGAAATGCTCAGAATCTAAATGAATACCATGAGACAAAGGTGTGGGGTTAATCTCAGTGAATTTTCTCCATGGTTTTCAACTTTTAAAAAAAGGTAATTCCAGGAAGGTATCGCTCCATTTATAAGTAGATACATTATAAGTACATACATTGGAGAGCCTTCTTATAATGCATACACTGTTTTTCCCAAAGAACAGGAAAATGAACAAAATAAAAAAAGGAAGCACATATCAAGATAAATGTACAAACATAAAGACACAAGCAGGGAAGCATAAAGTATTTTTTAAAAGGAATATCTTCCCAGAAACTATGGGTCACCCAGATAACTCTTTTAGATCTTAATATTAAAAGCTCAGAAAGCTACAGGACTTGAGTGTTGGGGTTTCTGTCTTGCAGATCAGGATCATTCTTCATAATATATGATTGTCTCAATGTCTGGAAGTAATTCTGCATGATCAGTGGCTTCATATTTTTAGATTCTTAGATGTACCCTTTTAAACATCATTTTCTTTCACAAAAACTCAGCGTTTTAAAGAAGGTTCAAATAGGAGCTTTAAAGAGGCCAAGAATATTATTTCAAAGCTTTCCTCTTTCAGAATGTTAAAGCTATCAGCAGAAAGAGTCAGTACACTGAGAAAATAAAGCTAAACCATCCACAGATGGCCAAACGGAATTTTCATTTTGGAAGATATTTTATTTCTGCTCTTTTCAAGTCTATTGAAATAAATCTGATGTCCCTGGAGGCAGGCATGAGACTAATTAGTGAGGCTGAAACTGATCAACTGCAGAAGTCCCGTCTCTAAAGTGTGTGGTATGCTGAAGCGAGTCTAGCAGATGAATCTTCCCTCTAAAGCCCCACAGAAATGTGTGTCATCTTATTCCCATCTGAGAGTCAGACCAACGTGAGCTGTCACCTGTAGGAATGGAGTAAGAAATCAGCCCTTCTGCACACCTTCCATAACTACTAGGATCAAAAGGGTGAATGTGTAGTTTAATTTTATATTCCTTTCTTATTCTTCCCTCCTCAAGTCACACGTGATCCTGGGCTAGACAGCCATAAGCTCCTCCAAGCCCCACCTGGTATTCCTGGGATGCTAGCCACATTTTGAGAAGCCTTACAGAAAATGAGTTGGCACTATTTGTTACCCCATATGGGCAAAAGCTTTGTTCTATCTATGTTTATCTTGGCTTTCTCTTGAAGCCAGAATAGAACATGTAATACAACCAGTTATCCTTTCCTTCATCTGAGAGAAGTTGCCTTCTTAGAACAGGTTAGAGAATAGTGTCATGGTTCCCCCTGAGATTTTCCCAGGTTTAGACAAATGGAATAAATCTAGGTATGAGTTACACAACCTGGGTTCAAATCCTGGTACCTACTGGAGCATCTAAGTAGTGTAACTGAACCCCTTGGAGTCTGAACTCCTTCGCCTGTAAAATGTACAGCATCACCTGCCAGGTAGAGTTGGGAGGATTAAAGGAGCAGGAGTGTTATAAAGTACAGCTGGGCACACAGCAGGTACTCTGCAGGTGTTGGTTCCTCCCTTAGGAATGAAGACAGCCTTGGCATCAACTCTATAGAATGCTGGGGATTCCATTTGTGGTTCACTCCCACCACACCTCTTTCACGGTCTCTGCCAGGTGCTCTTCCTCTGAGTTAAAGCACTTGAGCTCCATCCTTTGTTGGATGGCCTCTAGGATCAATTTGCTATGCCTCAGGCATATTTCTAAAGCAGCACTTTCTGGGGTGGTCACTGAAAGAGAGGGAGATTGAAAATTTATTAGTATAACTACGAGCACCATATTGTCCTTCCACTTTCCTCAACTCAACTCTTCACAGTGAGGACACATTTCACCTATCTCCCGTCTGGGGTTGGCAGGAAGGAACATGGCAGATAGCACTGTAATCAGAACGTAGTAATGAATATAATCTTAGAACAATTACTGAATTCTTAAAAAAAAAAAAAAAGGTTTACAAACTCCCGTGTCCTTGAACAAAATTGCCAGTCCTTACGTCTAATGGTAGGGATGTGAATGGCCACCATGAGAGAGCTCTATTTTCTGGAAATACTGACAATACTCTCCAGTAGGAACAAAACCACAACAGAAGTCAATAACTTACCTGCCCGGAAGAAAGCATCGGCACCAGGCTCCCTTCGTATTTCCTCCACCAGCAGGTTCAATGGGCAGGTCTTTGTCTCCTGAGCCACCAGCAGCAGTTGCCAAATGGTTGTAGCGGACAGAGCCTGCTTATCTAGAACTGCTGACATCAGGGAACTGAAACCACCTGAACCAGAGTCACGTTTCACAAGCTTCTCTATGACCTTCAAGACAGAGCATAAACACGCACATAAGCGACTTCCTAGCCACTGGCCCAGCTGCACAGCTGCGACTCTGGGTATTGGGTTACAGTGAGCATATTTCTGAGAGGGAGTTTTTCAACATCCTTCACCTCTGTCAACCTGAGAGATTTCTTATATAAGGTAAAGTTCTTCATTCCTCCTTTTGGATGCCTTTCCTTACTACCACAGAAATTACAACTATCCTACTTGCTACTACTTTGCCTTAAAAACTAAATTATCTTCTGTTTCTTCTTCTCTACTTAGCATTTCTCAACATGACTGTGTATGCATATTTATAGAAAACATAACTGTGTGTATATGTATGGATTCACATTTTTTTGCTTCTTTCTCTTTTTAGCCTCCCGCCTTCCCTCCTTCTCTTACCTCTCTTTCTCCAGGGGCTAAACTTGTCATGTGTGAGACCACCTTTAGTAACATCTGGTTGTCTGGGAAAATCTCAGAGAGGTTTTCGTGATACCGTCTTAATAGCTCAGTCCCAAAATCATCAAGGCTTGGTCGGACTGTAAGGACATTAGCAAAACAACAGTGTTGGATGCAACAAAACCTCCTACGGGAGACCATGGGGTACTACAGATGAGAGAAGAAGCGAGAGATCAGCATGAGGGCTGAC
>NW_003852404.1:2968515-2970448 GCF_000181295.1 Otolemur garnettii
TGAGGGCTGACTCCTCTGCAGAGCTGAGTCCAACTCGACCATGGGGTACTACAGATGAGAGAGGAAACGAGAGATCAGCATGAGGGCTGTCTCCTCTGCAGAGCTGAGTCCAACTCCCGGCTTGGGGCCTCACACACATGTGTTCAGATCTCTTCTGGTCTATACTTAATCACTTGGTGCTTCAGGGTCACAGAGCTACAAACACTTTGAAAGTTAGTGCCTGGTGGCAGAAGCTAGCAATTGCTCAACAGGGGGGTAATTAGAAGGCTGCGCTTGCAAAAGATTCAGATGTACAGATTCAAGGGGTATTATTCGTCATGCCTGAGGTAAAGAGTCCATGTGGTGATCCAGAATACAGCAGGCATGAGACAAGACAGCTCATGAACTGACCCGGGCTCTGTTTATTTGCTCTTTGAGCCAATCTGTTAGGTTCTAAGAGGTCATTATTTACTTGAAAATAAAGAGAAAAATCAAAATCATGAGGCATTTCCTTTAGCTTTGCAGATATTAAATAAAAATTTATTCTCTCTTTGGCCCAGCAACTTCACTTCTGGAAATATAACCTTAAGAAATTATCTGAAGGCAAAAAAAAAAAAAAAAAGCCCAAAAAACTATGTATAAAGATAATTATCAATGTATAATCTGCAACAATGAAGAAGAAGATAATAATTAATATTTATTGAGTGCCTATGTGCCAAGCACTATGCTAACAGTTTTACATGTAGTATCTCATAGTAGCCCCCAAATGGACATGATACGGACCAGTCTTATTCCAATTTCACAGAGAAAATGATGTTCAAAAAGGTTAAGTCATTTGCTCAGGGTAACACAGCTAGAAAATAGTCATGTCAGACTCAGACCATTATGCTACATGGTCCTAAAATCAGAAGAACATTATAACATCTTTATGACAGAAAACTGTATTGGCTTCAAAAAACAGAATCATGGGAGTTTTTTTTTTAAATGTGGGGGAGACTATTCTTAAATGAGAGAAACCATACAATTATAACACATAGTAGTATCAACACTATAAAAATAATATAATAGATAAAATATGTCCAAGTAGTAATATACTTTGATAGGATTTTATGTTTTCTTCTTTATTTTTAGAATTCTCTAATTTTATGTGAGTACTTATTACTTTTGTAAGCTAGAAAAAAGTTCTCTCATTTCCCAAGTACCCCTTTTCTGAAAATAATTTCAGTCCTAAATATCCTGAGACTGAGATGGGGAGATTTGGCTTGAGTTGGATTGCTTTCTTTTCTTTCTTTTTTTTTTTGGAAACAGTCTCACTCACTATGTTGCCCTTGGTAGAGTGCCATGGCATCTCAGCTCACAGCAACCTCAAACTCCTGGGCTCAAGAAATTCTCTTGCCTCAACCTCCCAAGTAGCTGGGACTACAGGCACCTGCCACAATGCCCAGCTACTTTGTTATTGCAGTTGTTATTGTTGTTTAGCTGGCCCAGGTTGGGTTCGAACCCACCAGCCTGGGTGTATGTGAGCAGCACCTCAACCACTATGCTACGAGCACAGCCCATGGATTGCCTTTCTAAGGCATGGGATATGGACTCATTTACCTAATCTGAAAAGACATAAGGATAGTTAGTTTGGGGGACCACGGAAACCAAACGGCATGTGAGTGGAAAACGGGCAACTAAGACTTGAGGTTCTGCAGCTCGTAATTGTCAACACCACTGTCACGATGCTGAGCCTTGTGAGCATGTCTGCTCTTTCAGCTTGTGCAAGTGATCCTGGGCAGCCCCAGGAAAGCCATACGTGGATAAGTCTTAAAGCATAGGAACACCACGAGGAAGCATAGTCAAAAGAGTCATTCTGGCTTGGCACCTGTGGCTCAAGCGGCTAAGGCGCCAGCCACATACACCTAAGGTGGTGGGTTTGAATCCAGCCTGGGCCTGCCGAACAACAATGATG
>NW_003852404.1:2970663-2973958 GCF_000181295.1 Otolemur garnettii
AAAAAAAAAAAAAGACAGTCATTCTCAGATTTCAAATTTTAACTCCAAAAATACTGAGAATCACCAATTTGTGACAGCTAGTTTCTGTTTTGCAGTGACATTTCTTAACATTATTTTTTCTCCCCAGCACAGAGCCAAAAGGGTGTTGTAAGCTATTATTTTCTATAGGAGTGGTTCTAGTCCAGAGAGTCAACAATTAACTAATACCTGCAGTGCTTGGCAAAGTGGCCAATTTCTGCAAATTCTCCAGTAGAAGGCCCAAGTTTGGGAAAGTCTTCTTCACAGCCTGGAGGAGTTTTACCAAACTCTCAGCAGTCAGGGTCTTCCCTTCAGTCATTCTGTGCAACAAATTTTCTATCGTCTCCTTGGGTGTTCCGCCCTCACAGCAATTCAGAATCACCTGCAGTGGCAAGCAATCAACCAGACACCAGTTACTGGCAATTCGAAACTTATCTGACACACCACCGGAAAACCCAGAGATGGCATTACGAAGATGCCCCGTTTCCCAGTCCTCTTACGCTGTTCTCCAGCACTATTTTCTGTTTTCATAGTTTCTTCCTTGTTTCAATAAAAATCCAAAACATTCTCCAAACAAATAACTCCGCAAAAATCTTTCTTTCTCAATTGCAGGTTTGTGTATATTCTCTGCTGCAAACAGCTTGTGTTTTGTGGAAACATTCTTAAACTAGGCCTATATGATAAGCAAAGTAGCTTGTATCTTACTTAGTTCTTTAGTTTGTTTAGACACTAAGATTGAGAGACACAGTCTGGCAGTTAATTAATATGGTATAATGTTTTTCAATCTCTGTTCAGTAGTTCATGACACTGGTAGAGGTTGTAATTTCAGAGTAATTCTACTATTTTACTTCCTTCCATTATATTTGCATAGTAATTTGAGTACCCAGATAATTTAGAGTCTGTAGACTCTAAAATAATAGATTTTAAGTGCCTTTTTGGATTATTTTTCTTGTGAATTCTTTATTATCCATTTCTCTCATTCCCAACGGCCATATGCATTAGTCCCAGTCACAATTCAACACTTCTATACTCACTCGTCCTTCCTTGGCATGCTAGAGGATTTTCTGAGTCAAAAGGGCACAGAGCTCCAGCAAAAGGTTGAAAAATAAAACACGTGACAGACATTTTATAGATATTTTCCTATTAGAATAGAACGATTTCTTAATGGACTACAATGTAGTATGCATCCCTTAGCGCTATGAAACTGATAAAGCAGGGGATTATTTCAATATATGCAATCTACAGATCCACAGTCACTGAATTTTGAGCTTTCCTTTGGGAAAATGCCAGCTCTCAAGAGAAACAGTCAAGCAGATCAATCATGATAGTATGCCAGAGGCCGCCATTATCAAATTAACTTCCATTTTAAAATAATGAATTTAGTTTTAAAACCAAATTGGCTTTATATGTATGAAAGGAATACATATATAATAAGTCAAGCTGTCATATTCCTTGTCAGTACGAACAGAGTCTCTGTCTTTGTTTAAGGTCTAATATATAGATTTCCATTAAATACTAAATGAATCATAATTTAAAGTTTAAGAGTTTGTCTCTAAAAACCATACTGATTTCACCACTTAATCTTAGCTTTTAGGCAATAATCTGATGCAAAATGAGGCAGTCAATTACTGTTAAGAGTAGGTATGGGCTGAAAGCCAGTGAGACCTGGTTTGAACCATAGCTCTAACATTTATTGCCTTTGTAACCTTGGGCAAGTTATTGGATTCACTGACCCTTATGTTCCTAATTTGCAAAAGCAGATAACATTACCAACTCTTGTGCAATTGATACGAGGATTCTGTAAAGTGAAAGTACTATTTACCGAGCCTAGCACAACTCCTAGGGCGCAAGTGATCTTTAACAGAAAAATAAAGTTCTGTTAGGGTACCCATTCCACATGAAGTCGAAATACTGTGGTGGGTCAACATTCACCCCTACACTCCTACGTTGTTAGTGTGAAGCTCTGGTGGAACCCCAATCTTAAGAAGTGTTTTTGTGATTTATAACTAATTTAAGTTCTTCTGCTTCAGCTTTCTCTATCAAGTAAAGTGAAAGTGACAGAAGAAAATGACACTGTGGTCTATCTTGCTGCAGAGAATGAAGCTGAGCTTGGGCCCTACCTATGAAGGCCGTTTTGCCAAGATAATGAAACGGTTCAAAGGACACATCCAATCTAGCTAATCAGGAAAAGGTCTGAATGAGTAATTGAATGAAATCACTAAAGAGGGAACAAGGAATTTCTAGAGATACAAGCAATTTACTTAAACAGAATGCCTGAAATGACACTTAATCTGAAGTCTAAGGAAAAAACAGAAGTTTAATCTTTTCTTTTTTGTATTATTATCTTTCTCTAAGAAGTCAAAGGACTTAAATTCTGAAAAACAGAATTAATTTGCAAAATACAATTTTGAGACAGACAGTTACTTCTCTTACTTATATACACATACATGTGCAATATAAGATTACTGAGCAAATAAAATCTAGGATCCAGTCTGCGCTACAAATCCAGGGCTTAGTCATTATACCAATGGTTTCTAAAAACATTTAAGTCACTTCCCATGGTTTTAAGAATTGATGCTGCTTCTATCCCTATTCTTGCTTTCCAGATATAAAAATATTTTTAGCACAAAGTTGAAATCAATAACACCAACAAATACAGTTACCTAGTTGTCCTGAGAAGCCATGCCAGCAGTTTTATGAGGATTTTAGTAGCTGGCTGGTGGGAGAGTAAATTGGCACAACCTTCCTGAAGGGCAGTTCAGCAGCATATATCAAACACTTGAAATTTTTTACACTTTCTATTCCAAAATTCCACCTCTTAGAAATTTGTCTAAGGAAATAATTTAAGAAGTATGCACAGATTTGTGGGCAAGGATGTGCTCTACATCATCACTTAATTATACCAAAAAACCTGCAAACAATGGCTGGTCCAAAGGTAGTGAGTGATCTCACTTGACTGTTCACGGTCAGTTACAGATTGAACTCCTTGTTCTACTCTTGCCGCTTGTCTCACTACTGCACTTGACTGGTCTTTAAAAAAAAAAAACAAACCTGCAAACAAACATCCAGCATGTATGGTATGGCCATCAGACAGGATACAATACAACTATCAAAATCCATGTCATAGGTATAGTAATGTATTGACAAATTAAATAGAAAACCAAGTTAAAAAACTGTATGTTTGGCTCGGTGCCTGTGGCTCAAGTGGCTAAGGCACCAGCCACATACACCTAAGGTGGCGGGGTCGAATCCAGCCCAGCCCGCCAAACAACAATGA
>NW_003852404.1:2974237-2977914 GCF_000181295.1 Otolemur garnettii
GCCAAACAACAATGACAACTACAACCAAAAAATAGCCAGGTGCTATGGCAGGCACCCATACTACCAGCTACTTGGGAGGCTGAGGCAGGAGAATTACTTAAGCCCAAGAGTTTGAGGTTGCTGTGAGCTGTGACACCACAGCACTCTACCCAGGGCAACAGCTTGAGACTCTGTCTCAAAAACAAACAACAACAAACCTGTATGTTTCATATAAGCTCATAGTTGAAATCAATAACACCAACAAATACAGTTATCTAGTTGTCCTGAGAAGCCATGCCAGGCTGCAGGATGACTCAAATGACAAAGGATAGGAGCATGTGATCCAAAATGTTAGCAGTGCTCATCTCTAAGTGGTGAGAATTGAATTCTTTTTGGTTTTGCTCATTTTCTCAATTTTCTACATATAGTAACAGGATAATGAGAAAAAGTATCATAATTACAAATTTTCCTTAGTATTTCAGCTCCTGGTGTAGCTATTTTTAGTGAAGACTGATTGGATCAGAGCAAGAACAGTAAATATCCACCTATCCATCCATCTACCCACCCACCCACCGACCGGACGGCTCAACATGTAAGGCCCTCAGTAAGCTGCTGCAAGGGATACAATGGAGCATGAAACAAGAAACTGAACGTCCAGGTGCTTACTATGCAGGATGTATAAAAATACTGCAGAGGATTGTGATGTGCCACCAGAGATTTTTCTTTTTTTGCAAGTGCTATATGAATTCAGAAGGGGGGAGAAAATACTCGACACAGTTACCCTCTTTTCAGCACCAGTCAGGAATTCCTCCTTGGCTGTTTCCAGGAACTCCACAATAGGTCTCAGCTGTGTTACACACCGTATCAGGTCCTCTTTGTGTTCTAGTAACAGAACAGACAAGGTCTTTCCCTCCTCTGTGCTCCCTGGGGGAGAAAGAGTTAGAGACACACAAGAGAAGCTAGTCAATTTGAAGAAAATGACAGCATGGTTTGTCAAGAGAGATCTAACAGAATAGTAAAGTGATTTTCAGCTTATTCTGAGCACCTGAATGTAGAATCTCTTTTACAGAGGAAAATACTTTATTATTCTGTTTAAACTCTATGAAAGGAAAAATGTTTCATTTATCTGTCGAAACACAAAGCTGCAGAGCCAGCCAGAGGTTAACTTCTGGTTGGCAAGGCCAGTGCTTTGTACCTAACCCAAATGAGAGAAACTTCAGTCTTTAAGTGCTGTCAGCAAACTGGTTCACCCTGGGCATCCAAGTCATTGAACTGGATGTGTGGCTTTCTGAAGGACAGGAGAACATTGATGGTATTCTCCAACTTCGAGGCACCAGACTAGTTAACCATAAGGATAGAAATAGAGACTCAAATTTAGTCTGTATATATTTAACATGCAGCTTCTGGAATTGCATGTAGAACTTATGTAAAAACCACTTAATAGTGAAGCCACTAAAAAAGTGTACCACTGGAACAAACTTTATAGCATCTTCCCAGAATAAAACTCAGTCATTCCAGTGGGCAGGATTTTCTCCTACCTTTTGGCTGCACTGTTTCTACACCTTCTGGTTTTCTGTTTAACAGTGCTGTTTTTACTGCAGGATTAGAATCTTGGTACAGCCTCAAGAGGGACACCACCGTTTGGACATCCAGGCTCTCATCTCTGACTTTATCCAGGATTTTCTGGAATGCTGAATGTCCTTCTTCAGCCTCAAGACATTTCATTATGGTCTAAGGAACAAAAGTATCCAGAGAGAGATTAGCCAGCCACAAGAACCACATGCTGCTCTTGCATTTGGCAAGCAAAGCTCTCAACAGTTTGATCCTTACCCGCCACACTTTCTTCCCCAGTGGCAGTTCCAACACACCCCACTGTCTCCTGTTCCCACCCCTGTTGTCTGGAGGACTCCTATTCCACATTTCCACACTCTAACCTTGATAAAGGTTACCTCTGCTGGGAAGCCTTTCCTAACCACAGGCCCTATCTCCTCTTTACTGCTTTTGTTTTTTATGGAGACAGAGTCTCACTGTGTCACTCTGGCTTCATCATAACTCGCTTCAACCTCAAACTACTGGGCTCAAAAAATCCTCCTACTTCAGCCTCTCAAGTAGCTGGGACTACAGGTTTGTGTTGCTACAGCTGGCTCATTTTTCTGTCTTTTGCAGAGACAAGGTCTTCCTCTTGCTCAGGTTGGTCTTACACACTTGGTCTCACAAGATCCTCCCGGCTGAGCCTTCCAGAGTGCTAGGATTATAGGTATGAGTCACTGTACACGGCCTCTCTTCCCTATTAGACTTCTGGAAGCCAGGAACTATGCTTTCTAAAGCTCAGTACCCCTGCAACTAGTGTGGCCTGACACACAGTAGGTGTTCTGTGAATGTTTAACAAGATGCACTCTTATCTAATGACACCTTTCTGAATCTTATAATATTTTGAGTATTTCTTGGGCAAGGATATCTGAATTTAAATGGAATGAACTGTCATTTTATTATTTGAGAATGCAATTAAAATCTCACAATTTAGGAAAAAGAGCACTTTAAGTCATTTACATTACAAATGATAGATATTTAAAAAGACATGGGCCTTATTAATTTTAGACAGATTCTATAGCAATTAAGGTTAACAAAGTATTGGCTTGTAATTGCCAGCTATAAGAAGAACATATGATTCACATATTAATTATCCCATGTTAATGACTGCTTCCAACCTGAAGGGGCTTTGCAGTTTCTTCCCCTAACCAAACCTGTTTACACAACAAGCCTTCAAGCCTTGCCTCTGGTCTTGTGCCCCTTGACTCTCAGTGGCACTTGGCACTGGCATTGCCACTGCATCGCAACTCTTCTCTGACTTCAGTAACACTGCAGCCTTTCCCAAACTCATAATCATAAATAGTACCCTTGGAGAGATTTTATCTTTCTCCCTTCCTCCCAAATAAACAGGACTTACAAATGAGTTAGCTCTTGTGTATCTTTTTTTTGCTTTATCTTGCTTCTTAATCATGCAATTGCTGTATAAAAGTAAATTAAATGTTAAAAAAATTTCCTGTTTTTTGGTCATCTTCAAAAGTAAACATAGATAAAACACAGTTTAATAACCCACATTAAGGTATCATTAGAGTAAGTAACTTCCAAGAACCTAAGGTAACTCATCTTCTATTTAAAAAAATAATAAGGCCGGGCACAGTGTCTCATGCCTGTAATTCTTGAACTTTGGGAGGCTGAGGTGGGAGGACTGTTGAAGGCAAGGAGTTTGAGACCAGCTTGGGCAACATAGCAAGACCCCACCTCTCTCTTAAAAAAAAAAAATAGCTAGGTTATGGTGAGGCACACCTGTAGCCCCAGCAACTTGAGAGGCTGAGGCTGGATGGCTGATTGAGCCCAGGAATTCGAGGCTGCAGTGAGCAATGATCATACCACTGTACTCTAAGCCTGGGCAACAAAGCAAGACATTATCTCACAATCAAAGAAAAAATAATAAAAAACAACAAATACAACTCATCAGTTAATGCTTAGTTCCCTCTGATCAAATTGAATCAATGTTTCATGCTTTTGTTAGTCTATTTTCAATATGCCTATTTGCTAATAGCCACAGGGCCCCTGTATTAGGCAGCCTCTAAAGTGGCTCCCAATGATCCCTTACTCTAGGTATTTAGACCCTTGGGCTGAACCTCATGACTTGCTTCTTTTTTTTTTTTTTT
>NW_003852404.1:2978237-2986637 GCF_000181295.1 Otolemur garnettii
GTTAGGTTACTACGACTTCTGGCCTGCTTATGTTCTCTCTCTCTCTCTCTCTTCTGCCCCTGCTCTGGGAGATGCAAGCTGCCATGGTGTGAGCTGCCCTGCGGAGAGGCTCACATGGAAAGACACTAACATCTCCAGCTAACAGCCAGTGAGTAAGCTTGGAAGTGGATCTTCTGAAGCTTGCCAACAGCTATGTGAGTGAGCTTAAAAAGAGATACTCCTTTGGTTGAGCCTTGAGATGACTGTAGCCCTGGTTGACACCTTGATTGTAGGCTTGTGAGGGACTCTGAGCCAGAGGACTTAGCTAAACTGCACCTGGATTCCTAACCCACAGAAACATGAGTAATAAAGGTTTTTTAGCTGCTAAAATTGAAGAGTAACTTGTGACACAGCAATAGATAGCTGATACAGACCCACTCCCTGTGAATACCCTTAGTACGCATGTTTCTTTCTCTCTCCTTTCCTTGCTTTTTTATGCATCCTAATTGATGTAGATACAGCTACCTCATTCTATCCTAGGCCAGGTTTTTTCCCACATGAAGCTCTGCAAATATCCCAAATCTACCTTTCTCAGTATATCCAATTTGTCTGGCATTATCATTTGCGCCAGTGGGGAAGAGAAGCTTTCATCAATGGTGGCATCTGATGCGCTTCTCATTATCCTCGCTGCTGTCTCCCCCTCTGCAAAACTACTCAGCAGTGAAATTAAAACATTTGTTCACTTCATTGCTCAGCAGTGATGCTAGGGTGACCATCTGGGAAGAGAAGCAAGGGTGGGCTGATGAAAGGGCAGCCCCGCTCTCTGCTCTTTCTTCCAGAACCTACTGGGGACCTGCACCAGAGCCAGAGCTATGGCTGTTCCTCCATCAGTCCCTGAGCCGCCTGCGGCTCCATGGTGGAGTGAGTAAGCCCTTTTCTGAAACAGCATCTCTGGCTCAACAGAAGGTGTCACATATCAAGACAGGCTGGGGTTCATTAATTGCTACCATGTAACAGAACTCCAAGAGAGGAACTAAAACAGTTTTGTCAAAAGCGGAAGGTTCTTTAATCATACATTTGGAACTAACTCCTTTAATGCTCAGGGTTAAAGGTACTTCACTGAATTCATGTTAATTCACGGTCACACAAGCAATCAAAGTACTTCACCTATGAGTGAAATACAGGTATAGATGTTTAAAAATGACACAGTTTCCTTTCTCTCTATCTATGAAAAGCCATTCAATCATTCTCTTAACTAGTCTTTTAATTGAATTCACTTATTTTCCCCAACTGTTTGCCTACTTCCTTCAAATCTATTTGAGTTACACCATATTCCTGTTCACTCAGGTGTCCCTTGACTGCTGAGGGCCAGATGGGAACAATAATGATACTAAGTACAATTGCTCACCACTGTCCCAGGCTCTGCAGACAGGAATGCCACCTACTTTCCTCCTCGTAACAGTTCCCAGAGGCATTACTACCACTACAACATGTACTTTAGAAGAGAGCCAGGGAGGTTAAGGCACTCGCCTGAGGTCAGGTATAAAGCAACCTTTCATCCAGAGCAACCTGGATGAGATACTGTGTTCATTCCACGCCCTTGGCACTCTACCTCCCAGATCTGAAGTGTAATCAGATCCATTTACGCTGGTTCTACTGGACTTAACCACAATCAACATTGCTTCAAACACTGGATCTAGGGGTGTACCATGGGCAGCCCATATGGGCTCCATGTGGATTATTTGAGACCTGTTTTGCTCATCTGTGATGTTGGATATTACGAAAAGTATGTATGGATCCTTTTTTTTTAATCATCAGCTTTCATTAAGTGTTTGTGTATTTAATGTGTGGCCCAAGATAACTCTTACTCTCCCAAAAGATAGACACCCTTGAGACAATCTGTACCATTTTTCTTGATCTCAATGATGAGTATAGAGACTGGTACATAGTAGGTGCTCGATAAATGTTTGTTTAATGGAATCCCCTTCATTAAGACCACTAGCCCCTCTATCTACGGTTGTACATCTTAGACTTAGTAATGAATAGAGAAAAGATTTGAAAAAACAACTTATTTCCACCTCTCACAGACCAATAAAATGAATCCCATTAACTCACTCTCAAGAGGGCTACCCAACACTGTCAGTGAAGACAGTCCTCAAAACACAGAAATGCACCACTTGATGAGCCTCCAAAGCAGCAAACACAGCTGAAAACATCAGATTCACACAGAAGAGACTTGTTTGCCTTTGAAATATAGCTGAAGGAGACAAAAAGCTTTGGGAGTCTTTCTAGAACTTTAGGTAGAAAGTGGATCAAAAAGCCCAGAAATCAATAGTAGAAAAAGTTATCTCCTTTCTCTAGTTAAAGACCTGCTTTGCTGTATACACAATTAATTAAAAGCAGAGACATGGCTAGGAATAAAGAAGGAGGACAATTAAAAGTTAGAGTATAAAACTGAAAAAACGTATGAGTTGGGCTTTATATAAAGGTTTTACTTGGCTCAACCAGAGGTCAGTAGTGACCTCTTGGGTCACTATCTGCTTTTTCTAATGGGTAGGGATATTACACAGAGATAAAGATGGGCAAAAGACACTTTCCCATCCCAGTCCCCAAGAGATTTCTCCTTAATCAGTTTTAGCTTTGGCTTCACACAATTCAAGCAGCACAGCCTCTTCTCATGTTGCTGCAATCACTGCTCAGGGAATGGCTTTGCCACCTTTCATCACGGATCTCACAGAAGAAAATAACCAGGACACTGGTTCATGGCATCCTCTCTAAACTCAGTCCAGCCCAGCTGCACACCCTACACCTGGGTTCCAGAAAAGGAACAGGTGAGTCCACCTCAACCATCACTCATAAGCCTTGCCAAGCCTCAAAATTATACAGAGGGGTAGATTATCATCAATGTCAAGCTGTCTGAAGTTATGTTGTGATAATTAACCAAATAACAAAAATCAACAACTATGAAACGTCACTCAGAGCTCTTTGGGAGCTAAAAATGTATGAACACAAAAAATCCCAAACCACCTTTAAAACTGTACTGTAAAATAATGTGATAAGTGAACAATTCTTAAATGCTCTCAGCTCTGAAGTCTTTCTGTAACTTGGCAACTCCTACGCACACTTCCCCCCAAATAATCACATGTGGCAGTATGCAGTACATCCTTGTTATCAAGACATAAGGATGGGATCAAGTCTTAAGTTTATTTTGCTAGCAGCCAGCTCAGTGTGTCTGACACAAATTAGTTACTCAGTAAGTATCTGCCGAATCAAAGTACAAGTAAAGAATAACACTTGGGAAAATGAGTATTCAGCAGCTTCTCCCAACACTGAAAGGTGCCAGCACAGACGTCACAACATCTGCCACCATATACTGTAAGTTTTGTAAGCAATTAACCTCTTCAGCCGACTTCTCAAAATGGGATCTACAGATACCAAACCAGCAACTCATGAGGAACTTGTTATAGATACAGATTCCCAAGCTCTACCAAAACCTAAGAATCAGACTTGTTGGAAAGGAAAGAAGTCTGGAGGTATACATTTTAACAAGCACACCAGATGATTCTTACATACATGGCACCATTATTCTATGACTGCTTCATACCAGACACTACCTCTTCAGGAAGCTGCTTCCAAGTATTTATTTGAAGGTACGCCTTACAAATCAAGCTTAAATAACAAACCATCTCATGTCAAAGTAAATGACCACAGCACCAGGATATTACAAGGTATTCAGTGAAAAAGGGGTTTCACGATCTATTAAGTCTACAAACACTGAGTTAATGTATAAACAAACAATAGCAGTTATTACCTGCATTTTACTGTGAGCTTTATACAAGTAATCTTAATTAATTCACAATGACCCCATGATGTAGCTGATCCCTTTTACCAATTAGGAAACCAAGGCTTATAAAGATTTTAAGTTGCTCGAGGTCACAATGGTAGCAAATGGTAGAGCTGGATAAATAAATTTTATATCCAAAATATAATATTTCCAATGGAGCTCTACTAACATGCAATAACATAGATGAATCTCAAAATAATTATGCTGAATGAAATAAGCCGAACAAAAAATACATACGACCCCAATACTCTAGGAAATGCAAATTAATGCACGGTGACCAAAAGCCCAACAGTAGTTAGTTACCCAAAGGATGGGCAGGTGGAAGGGCAGGTAGAAGGGCAGGAGAGAGGGATTACCGAGAACAGAAAAAAACTGTGGGGGTGATGGGTATGTTTACTGTATTAATTGTGGTGATGGTCTCAGGGCACATACTAAAACTTACCAAATTATACACTTTAAATGTGTACAGTTTCCTGTCTGTCAATTATGAGTCAATAATGCTGTCTAAAACAGAGAGAGAAAGAGAGAGAAAGTGGAGGGACTGAGCACAAAGCAGCACCTCTGAACTCTGCATTTAATTTAAACTTAAGTTCTTAAAGCATCTTTTCCCATTTTCTTTCTGAAGTTGAGAGATTTATTATGGACTACAACAGTTTTAAATACAGCCACCAAGTGGTTCATAGAGCTCTTACTCTGACCTCTAAAGCTGAGGAAGAAATAACATAAGCCTATAATGATCACCAACAGTGAATCAGTGTTATTCTAAAGTACTATTAATGTTATTGCCATCAAAAGATTAGAACAAGAACTGGAAAAAAAGAAAAAAATGTTGAACAAACCCATATATATCTCAAGACATTTCCTGAACACTTGTTATGTGCCAGACACTTCTTTTAGGTACCAATGTTTAAGAAAAAAATGCTTAAGACACAGTTCAAGTAAGTATAGAGGTGATTCTCTAATAACTCAAGTACTGCTGATCTAAGGAATAATGTTACTCCTCTATCGCCAGGTAAGTGGAGAGGAAGCCTGAAGAGCAAATGAAGAGGCGTGTCTATAAGCTATCAAGGTAACAAACTAATGACAAAAATGATGGATTGAACAGTTAAGAGACATGCAAGTGCAAAAATATAAAACCATAATGTCCTTCAGCATAATCAGTACAAAGAGTACCAAGGATTTATGACTTGAAACCTCCCAAAGAGAGTCATCAGGTTTAGGCCAGCCTTGTAAACAGCTTGTCTCCCAAGAAAACAATTTATAGCCAACTGCCGATTAGCAAGGTTAAGATAAATACTAGACCTTGAATTTGTTTTTCAGAAAGTAAATTCGCTATGGATAGGGAAAACATTTATTAGAAGGCATTTATTGCTTTAACACTACATTTCCTACTGTAAAAAGGGAGGACAGGCCCATACCATCTCTGCCCATCAGAGGAGCATGCCTGCTGGGGCAGTGCCCTCTCCACCAGCAGCCTCTCAGAATGGGGAAGCAGGCCTAGGAGAAAGGGGCAGCCAGAGGAGTTTTAAAGTAGCTGTGGAGGTGAGTTCTGCAGGGTCAGGTATGAGGAACCA
The DNA here is from genome assembly GCF_000181295.1 of Otolemur garnettii. Classification (NCBI taxonomy): domain Eukaryota; kingdom Metazoa; phylum Chordata; class Mammalia; order Primates; family Galagidae; genus Otolemur; species Otolemur garnettii. The sequence continues at coordinate 2,983,635 of NW_003852404.1, forward strand.
GGTACTGAGGGAGCACACAGGTGGGCATGTGTCTCAGCTAAGTTACTCACTAAAGAAAACATAAGGTCATCTAAGAGCATGACGGTCACAGGGCAGTTTTCTGATGCCAAACATTTAGACATATATGTATTATTTTCGCACTGTTGGGAAGCACCATGTGTAAGAGAACACCTTTAAAACCACAAGTTTAGTGCTTAGTTTGAATGCTGGCTTAGGGTTGTGTAAGCTGTGACCTTTGCCAGATGGCACAATTTCTTTGACACAGTTTTCTCATCCATAAAATAAGACTGAACACTAGTACCCAAACCTCAATGGTTTTTGTGAAGGTTAAAGAGAATAACGTGTACCAGGCTTAGCTTAGGAAGTATTCAACAAATGTTTACCATTAGTATCTTTGTGTCTGAAAATGGCCAATGTATTCCTAAACACTGGATGTAATTAACTATATTAACTCTACATAAAGTTCTTTTCGGTATATATTTTGAGTATCTGTTGCTGTTTTGTTTTTGTTTTTATGGTTTAAATCTCTGATTTGGGGTTAATCATGACTATCTTCTGCCTCATTTTATCCTTGATTAAGAGGAAATACTATGATCAGTGGAGTATCCTGGATCAAAACTGATTAGAAGCTGAGATTCACCTAGTGATCAAAATATAACCTCGTTTTGTAGAACAGAATAGAGAACCCTGAAATAAAACCACATACTTATAACCAGCTGGTCTTCAAAATAGCAGACAAAAACACATACTGTGGAAAGGACAAATTATTCAATAAATGGTGCTGACAAAAATTAGACAGCCATATGTGGAAGAATGAATGAAACTGGGTCCCCATCTCTCACTATATATAGAATTTAACTCAAAATGGATTAAATACTTAAATGTAAGACCTGAAACAAGAAAAAAATCCTAGAAGAAAACCTAGAAAAAACTCCTCTAGATATTGGCCTAGGCAAAGAATTTATGACTAAGACCCTAAGAACAAAGGCAATAAAAACAAAAATAGACAAACAGGAACTAACTAGAAAGCTTCTGCACAGCAAAAGAAATAATTATCAGAATATAAAGACAACCTACAGAATGGGAGAAAGTATTTATGAACTATGCGTCCAACAAAGGACTAATATGAGAATCTATAAGGAACCTAAACAACTCAGCAAGAAAAAAACAACCACCCTATTAAAAAGTGGGCAAATGACATGAACAGGCATTTTTCAAAAGAATATATGCAAAGGTCCAACAAACACATGAAAAAATGCTCTACATCGCTAATCATTAGGGAAATGCAAAAAGTAAAAACATAATGAGATATCACCACCCTACCTGTAAGAATGGCCATTATTAAAAAGTCAAAAAACAACAGATGCTGGTGTAGATGTGGTGAAAATATACACTGTTGGTGGAAATGTAAATTAGTACAACTTTTACAGAGATCAGTATGGAGATTTCTCAAAGAAGTAAAAGTAGGGCTCAGTACCTATAGCTCAGTGGCTAGGGTTCAAATCCAGCCTGGGCCTGCCAAACAACAAGAACTACAACCAAAAATTAGCCGGGTGTTATGGCAGGCACCTATAGTCCCAGCTACTTGGGAGGCTGAGGCAAGAGAATTGCTTATCACCAAGCGTTTGAGGTTGCTGTGACCAGTGACACCACAGCACTCTACCAAGGGTGACATAGTGAGACTCTGTCTCAAAAAAAAAAAAAAACAACAAAAAACTAAAAGTAGATCCATCATTCAATCTTACAGTCCCACTCACTACTGGGTATCTACCCAGAGGAAAGGTAAATCATTATATATAATAATATATCCCTTTTTCCAAAAAGGAAATCATTATATCAAAAAGCTATGAGCACTTGTATGTTTATCACAGCACAATTCACAATGGCAAAGATAAGGACTCAACCTAAGTGCCCATCAACTGATGAGTGGATAAAGAAAATGTAGTTTATACAAACCGCGGAGTACTACTCAGCAGTCAGAAAGAATGAAAATAATGTCTTGCAGCAACTTGGATGAAACTAGAAGTCATTATCCTAAGTGAAGTAACTCAGGAACAGAAAAATAAATATCACGTGCTTTCACATAAGCAGGAGCTAAATGGCTACATGAGGGCACACAGAGTGGTATAATGGATTGTAGACTCATAGGGGAAAGATGGAGTACAAGTGATGGGTGCACCAAAAACCCAGACTCCACCACTGTACAATACATACTTGTAATGGAATTCAACTTGCACCCCTAAATCTATTCAAATAAAAAAATTTTACTAGCCATGGTGGCTCATCTGAGGTCATGAGTTTGAGACCAGCCTGAGCAAGAGTGAGACCCCATCTCTAAAATAAAATAGCTGGGCATTGTGGTAGGTGCCTATAGTCCCCTCCACTTAGGAGGCTGAGGCAAGAGAATCACTTAAGCCCAAGAGTTTGAGGTTGCTGTGAGCTGTGATGCCATAGCACTCTACTTTGTCTCAAAAAAAAAAAATTTTAAAAATACATATTACTACACTGAAATATTAAAATATATAGATAAACTATAAATGTACTTATATATAAACTTCATTTTAAAAGTATCTTGCCTATACCTTTTGAAGACTGCTCCTTATAGAATAAATCTCAAAAAAAGTTAACATTTCAAAAAATTGAAATGTTGGGATATTTTGCATTTTCATATTTCTGTTGCCCCATAAGAGGTTGATATGGTATCATGAGAACACTAAACTAGCAAAGAAATAAAACTCAGAGGTACTTACCTCCTTTTGTGGGCCTTTAATTTCTGCACATACTTCTAGTCTTTTTAAAACATCCTGGGTAACCATGAGTGCATCTGAGAAGACAGTTTCATTTTCTAGAAGAAAATTCAGTTGGTTGTGTTTTCTCTCACATTCTGAATATAGAACAAAATAAAACAAACCAGCAATTCGTTACTTGAAATGATGTTGTAAACATGTAAGCTTTCTGAGAGCCTTCAGGTCACAGTCCACTGCACTAAGTGATACTTTGCAC
>NW_003852404.1:2986957-3025214 GCF_000181295.1 Otolemur garnettii
CCCGCCACAACGCCTGGCTATTTTTTGGTTGCAGCCGTCACTGTTATTTGGCAGGCCTGGGCTGGATTCAAACCCTCCACCTTAGGTGTGTGTGGCTGGCACCTTAGCCACTTGAGCCACAGGAGCTGAGCCAACACAGATGCTTTTAAAAGAAGAATGTCCCAGGAGGGTAGTGCAATGGATTTTGGTTTTCTACATAACACAGTGGTCTTTGGTGAATTTATTGATGAAACCTAAAAACTCATTAAGTTCAGTTTTTGAAAACTGAATTCAGTAATTGAAAACAGAAAGGTATTAATAGCTTACATGACAACTCTGAAATGAATATTACCTGGTTCCGTGCTTGTCTCTTTTGCCTCACTGAAGGTTTGTACAACAGGGGGAGGGGAACAAACTTCAGCTGTGTTAGGAGTCTCCACTGGGGTGTCTGCATTCCCCTGAACTTCCCGAGCAGGGGGAGGATCCACACTCATTTCCTGGGTAACTGTACGGATTGCTTCCTTTGTCTCAGCTTTCACAGGGCCCCCTGGAGGGGCAGAAACCTCCGGAGAATGAGACTCTCCGGCACCTTCCAAGGAAAGGATTTCTACTTGAGTCTTCTCTGATTCCTTCCTGATCGACTCTGAGGGTAGCGTGGAGACATCTCTTACCACTTGACCCTGAACAGAGCAGTTTACAAGGCTGGTGAGAAGATTTTTACAACTAACAGCTACATCAAACATCTGCAGGCTGTCGGCTAAAGAGATGATTTTGGAGAAGTTGTGCTTGCCCACAGGAAGTCTGCCAGTGTACATCATTTCTAACAGGAGGGCAAACTCCTCGGGGCTCACCACCGAGGCATCGATGGAGATGGTATCTGTGTTGTCCAGCAGGGTTTTGAACAGGAGGCTGGCAGCGGCGAGGACTAGTTTGTGAGCCCTGAAGTAAATGGTGCCAATGGAAATGGTGCAGTCACAGAACTGCTGCTCTTTGCACAGAGTGTAGAGCTGCTGCAGCAGCTGCCGGCTATAGTTGGGGAGCTCCATCGCATCAGTTTGGTCCCGCAAACTCTTACTCTCTTCTTCTGGAGTCTACTTTGTGAGGATCAGCCCTAGAAACCCACAAAATACCATGTTGTCAGTTCACACAGGGAAATACCCTGCTTGAAATGCTACACAAATAAAAAAGGCCATTCACTCATTCATTCGACAAATGTTGCTCAACAGGGAGGGGCAGTATGCCAGGAATACTAATTAATAACGACCATTATAATCATCATGTGTTAACTGCATAAAAGGGACTATGCTTTGTAGGGATGATCTCATTTGATCCTCACAATGATTCAGTGGAAAACATGTTATTTTCCCATTTTACAGATGAGTCTGAAGCTTAGAGAACCAGCCTAAGATAAACAGTCATTAAACGGTATGCCATATCTCACTGACTTCAAAGCTGGAGCGAAACTACCATATGTCCTTCCTGCTCCCAGAAGTCACATGGAGAAGGCAAATATAAAGATGTATAAAACAGTGTTCTCAGCTTATTCAACCATCTAAAGCATTGGATGGAGGTCATCATTCCCTCCTTTTTAAAATGCATTTATCACTTGGTTTCTCTTGCTAACTGTTTCCTTGTTGGCTTTTCTTCCTCACTGTGGCCTCTACTGTCTGGAGCGCTGCAGGACTCTGTCATCCCACCTCCTCTCTCTCACCTGGTTTCAGAGATTTGAAGTATCATTAAAATGCTGGCAGCCTTCAGATTTATATCTCTGGCTCAGACCTCTCCTCTATAGATCTCTCCAGATCTACACCTCCCACTACCTACTCAACACCTCCAATTGGAAACCTAACAGGTTTCTGAAACTCAATATATCCAAAACTCTCCTGCCACCTCCTCCTCTTCACCATTCTGTCCTTGTTATTCAAACCAAAACCCAAGTCATCCTTGACTTGTGTTTTCCTCATAGCCTATATTCAATCCTTTATAAATCCTGTTGGCTCTACCTTCAAAATACATCCAATCACTTATTTACTTTTTTTTTTTGGAGACAGAGCCTCAAGCTATCCCCCTGGGTAGAGTGCCGTGGCATCACAGCTCACAGCAACCTCCAACTCCTGGGCTCAAGCGAGTCTCCTGCCTCCACCTCCCAAGTAGCTGGGACCACAGGCGCCCACCACAACGCCCGGTTATTTTTTTGGTTGTAGCCATCACTGTTGTTTGGCGGGCCCGGGCTGGATTGGAACCCGCCACCTTAGGTGTATGTGGCTGGCGCCTTAGCCACTTGAGCCACAGGTGCTGAGCCCCAATCACTTATCATTACCTTCCCTGGCTCTGCTCTGGTCAAGTCCAAGCTGCCATCATTGTCTCTTTAGCTGGACTATTTCAACAACCTCCTAACTGGTCTCCATGCCTTCCCTACTGCTACCCCTACCTCACCCTGCTTTCAGCCCAATGGTCAGAGTGATCTATTTAGCACACAGCCAGATCTTTTCACTTCTTTAAACAAAAAGCCTCAAATGGCTTCCAGCTTTAGAATAAAACTTAAAGTTCCTATAATGGCCTACAAAGCCCTGCCCAACCCAACTGTCATCAGCTCTCTAACCTCATCTTCTACCTCTCTCCCTCTTATCCATTTGAGGACACACTGCTTTCCTTGCCGACCTTGGAGCATCTAAGCATGCTCTGCCTCAGGGTTGCCTTCCATCCTTGAATAACTGACTGGCTCACTTCCTCCAGCCTTATCATCTACTATGGTATTCCAGTGCTTAAAATTCTGCTAACACAGGGTGGCGCCTGTGGCTCGGTGAGTAGGGCGCAGGCCCCATATACCAAGGGTGGCGGGCTCAAACCTGGCCCCAGCCAAACTGCAACAACAACAAAATAGCTGGGTGTTGTGGCGGGCACCTGCGGTCCCAGCTGCTCGGGAGGCTGAGGCAAGAGAATCACCTAAGTCCAGGAGTTGGAGGTTGCTGTGATCTATGACACCACAGCACTCTGAGGGCGACAAAGTGAAACTCTGTCTCTTAAAAAAAAAAAAAAAAATTCAGCTAACATAAATATTGTCTGTTAGTTGGTGGAATGACTAGGGAAACGCAGTTTGGGGAACGGGGAGTCCAGGTGTTCAAGTAAAGCTTTAAGGAGGAGGTGACAGCTGGCCAGTGTTTTATAGGACATGGAGGCACTGCGGGGGTAAAAAGAGTGGGAGAAAAAGGCAATTCTGGCACAGAAGGCTGCACGAGGCACGCAGGTAAGAAAACATCCTGTAGTGATGGGGGGAGGGTAAGGAACTGAGATTATTACCGGAAAATAAAGCAGGGGATAGGGAGTGTCAAGAGACGAGTCTGGTGAGGCAAGAGGGGGTTTGGCCACAGACAGATATAAAGGCCAAGCTTAAGAGCTTGGATTTTATCCTAAAGGCAATGGAGGAACCATAGAAGGGTTTGAAGGCCTTTTAGCAGCAAAGTCACAAGGTCAGATATACATTTTAAACATATCACCTAAGCGATATCTGAACAGAATTTGAGGAGGATAATGCCAGAGACAAGCCCTATTACTGGGGAAAATCAATAGGGGCTTCAAGCAGGAGAAAGCCAGGACTCCGGGACTGAATGGGGGTAAGGGAAGGAAAGAAGCAGGTTTCCTCCAGGGTCACGGTTTGGTGAGATGATCCAGATAATAAAAGCAAAGGCCGTTTAGAGGAAAAGACATCTAGTTTGATTTTGGATTTGAGGACCTTATCTTTGAGGAAACTATAATCTCACGTTTTAAGAAAAAAATACACTAAGGGTAAAAAGATACATTAAAAAAGACCCAGTAATTGCCTTTAAGATTATAGGTGACTCCCTTTCCATCCCACCACTATAACTACACTTTCTGACATTTGAAACGGACAGATAAAAACAGAAATGAAAACATTTCTGAGTTCTAGTTTCCAGTCTGGCATGTAAGGAGTTTAGAAGTCATCACTCTGTCCTCACAACAATTAAAAAGCTGAACAACCTGAAAAATCAACCCTTCTTAGATTTATTAGAGAACAAAGGCACAGGGCAAACCACTGTCCCTAAAATTGGAGACATAGGGAAAAATAGGCACACATGGAGGATCACAACTTAACAAATAGAAACCCATAAGCAAAGCCTCTATAGGAAGAAAAACTGAACTGTAACTGGTGAATTGCTGGAAGCTCAGTGTGCACAACTCCGGGAGTTTAATTTCCAGGGAGATCTGGTCAGAGGAGGACCCCACACTTCCAAGAGTTTTATCTCTGAGCTCTACCAAGTCCTCACAATGACTAGCAGGAAAAAAACTCCCTCTTGCCTCCTGCTGGGGAAGGGGGAAAGGAACCATTCTGAAATACATGTACAATAAAGCACTCTGTTCTTAATAAGGGCTGCCCTCCAGAAAACCTATTTTAACTTGCTATGGTTTTATCAGCGCCTAACTTATGGGGAGGAGGATCCAACTCCAGCTCCCTCCAGCTATCCTATACTGTAGGCCCCAACCCCAGGCTGTGGACCAGTACTAATCAGCAGCCTGTTAGGAACCAGGATGCATAGCAGGAGGTGAGCTGCAAACTTCATCTGTACTTAGTGCTATTCCCATCGCTCACAGCACTGCCTGAGCTCCTCCTCCTGTCAAATCAGCGGTGGCATTAGATTCTCATAGGAGCAAGAGTCCTACTGTAACCTGTGCATGCCAAAGATCTAGGTTGCTTGCTCTTTGTAAGAATCTAATGGTCCCAGGAAAAACCGACTTCCATGAAAACAATCCCTGGTGCCAAAAAATGTTGGCAAACCACTGTTATACCATTTAAGAAGCAAAAATATCTGACACCTGTGACATTCGCAGTCCAGGGACACAGGCTCACTAAGACTGAGACCTAATCATAGAATCACAGAACACTTCTCCCCTCACACCTTACTACAACATCACTTAAGGCCTGTTTACATCAGTAACTATGTCTACCTTTTAATAAAAACTACATGGCAACAGATGAGACCCTGTCTCAGGGAAAATTTAGCAAATTGAATCCAACAATGTTTTAAAAAATTATATGCTACAACCAAAGTGAGACTTATCACAGGTATGAAAGGCTGTCTCAACATTCAAAAATCAATTAATGTAATCATCACATCAATATACTTAAGAAGAAAAATCCAAAGATCAGATCAACAGATGCAGAAAAAGCATTTGGCAGAAATCCAATGCTCATCTGTAAATAGAATAAAACTCTCAACACACCAGAGATGGTAGGAAACTAGACGCTTTTCTGCTGAGACAGCTCACCAAAGAGGATACAGAGATGGCAACTAAGCATATGAAAAGACATTCAATGTTGTCTTTAGGGAACTTCAAATTAAAACAAGGAGATACCACTGCAAAACCCAACAAAATACCAAATGCTGGTGAGGATGTGGAAAAATAGGAACACTCATTCCTTGCTACTGGGAATGCAAAATAGTACAGCCACTTTCAAAGACAGTTTGGAAGTTTCTTACAAAACTAAATCACACTTTTGCTACATGATCCCGCAGTCCTTGGTATTTACCAAGGAGTTGAAGACTTCCGTACACACGAAGATTTCACATGATGGCTATAGTAGCTTTATTCATAACTGCCCTAATTTGGAAGCAACCAAAAAGTAGGTTTATTGGATAAACTGTGGTACACCCAGACAACTGAATATTATCCAGTGCTAAAAAGACAATGAGCTACCAAACCATGAAAAGACATGGAGGGAATTTAAATGCATATTACTAAGTCAAGGAAGCCAGTCTGAAAGAGCTACATACCGTATGGTTCCAACAATATGAATTTTAGAAAACATATAAAGTATGCAGACAGTAAAAGATCAGCGATTGACAAGCATTCAAGAAGGGATAAATAAAGAGGACTTTTAGTGCAGTGAGGTTATTCTGCATGAATCCATCTGTGATGGTAGATGTATGTCTTTATACATTTGTCAAAACCCATAAAATGCACAACAGCAGGAATGGACCCTAATGTAAACTATGAACTTTGAGTAATGATGGTATGTCAACACAGGCTCATTTAGTGTAAGAAATATTATCACTGTAGTACCAGGCGTGGGTAGGAGGAACATGGAAACCCTCTGCACTTTCTGTTTGATTCTGCCTGTACCTAAAACTGCTCTTAAAAAGAATGTTTACTAATTAAAATAAAAAGTTTCTAAAATGAATATGAATTGTTGAGTTGTAACTACCCCAAATCCTATCTATGCCATGGCATCTAACATTATTGATCATTCATGCAGTCACAGAATTTTTTTTAGCCTGCTCAAAGAAGATCTTTGAGACCATGTAGCCATACTGTTTTAATATCTGTTATTATAAACACGCAAATGTGTTTTTAAGCAGATGAAGATATAGTCCTAGCAGCTACACGACTTGCTGTAACAGTAGTAGCAGCAGGAACAAGACTAGAATTTGTATCTCTTGGTATTTATAGAAAGAGGAAAAAATTCCATAAGATTTAAAAAAGCAAGTAAAAGAGCTATCTTTAGAAAAAAGGGATAAGTAAAAAATTTTAAATTAACATCTAAATAGTTGAGAAAAAAATCAGAACAAGAATTGAACTTTTTTTTTTTTTTTTTTGAGACAGAGCCTCAAGCTGTCCCCCTGGGCAGAGTGCCGTGGCATTACAGCTCACAGCAACCTCCAACTCCTGGGCTCAAGTGAGTCTCCTGCCTCCGCCTCCCAAGTAGCTGGGACCATAGGCGCCCGCCACAACGCCCGGCTATTTTTTGGTTGCAGCCGTCATTGTTGTTTGGCGGGTCCGGGCTGGGGATTCGAACCCGCCACCTTAGGTGTACGTGGCTGGCACCTTAGCCCGTTGAGCTATAGGCGCTGAGCCAAGAATTGAACTTGTAAATGACAGAACGCATAAACAGGCACTGATGAGGTTTTTCTAAAGGACAAATTTGATTTTTTTCCACAAGGTAATACATAAGCCTAGGGATTACAATAAATCAAAAGACTTACTGGACATACACCAGCTCTTTTTAAACATCCTTTTACAAGAAACAAGTGACTGGGATTGTATTTTCAAGACAAACCAAAACTTAAAAGGTTGTTCTATGGTCATTTTGGGGGGAGGGTATGCATATCGGACTAAAAATAGATCCAACAAGATGCAGAGGAAGATATTTAGAGAATTAACTATAGGACTTTGTGGTCAGAGCTACTGAATGCTTTTGTTAACAACTAAATTAGAAAATAACAAATAACTTTAGGAGAATGAGCAATTGGTCAAGATTTAAAAAAAAAAAAAATCAAACCAAATTATGTGGTTTACCAAAATACAGATACTACAAAGATGGTTATATGCTTGAAGAAGAATGGAGATTATTAAGGCCAAAACAATCAAGGGGGTCAAAGGCAACATAATGAATGTAAGTTAGCAATTTTGAAAGTTGAAAATTTACTGAAATTATTGGGAATTAAAGAACAGACATTTTGCAAAAGAGCACACTGAGCTGATGTAAATGGGTCTTTTCTTCCATTACAAACATACAGAAATGAGGATAAAACATAACAAAAATGCTTTTAAAATACATAGTCTTTGGTGAGGGGGGAATCTCCAGACACCTTAAATGAAAGAGACATCAAAATCAAAGCTAGACTAGTCAGTGGGAGTGGAAGCATGGTGGCCCATAGGGGTTTCAAACTCCTGTACAGGCCCTGAGCTTGGAGGAAGAAGCATTAAGGCTCACATAAAGACTACAAATGTGGGCTTGGTGCCTGTGGCTCAAGCAGCTAAGACGCCAGCCACATACACCTAAGGTGGCAGGTTCGAATCCAGCCTAGGCCCACCAAACAACAATGATGGCTGCAACCAAAAAATAGCTAGGCGTTATGGTGGGCGCCTGTGGTCCCAGCTACTTGGGAGGCTGAGGCAGGAGACTCACTTGAGCCCAGGAGTTGGAGGTTGCTGTGAGCTGTGATACCACAGCACTCTACCCAGGGGGACAGCTTGAGGCTCCTGTCTCAAAAAAAAAGAAAATGAATCATGTAACTTCACTATGACAGAAAGTCATTAGATACAAGAAAACAGAAGAAACAGCATCTTAAAGAACTGAAAACTATAAAAATTATAAAATACTATAACAATACTAGAAACAAATTGTGTTTCATTTTAATAAACAAGCAAAATGAAAGAATGCCACAATGAAAGAACATGACAGCATGAAAAACAGAAGGTCAGATGTGATAAAGGAGAACCAAAAGAACTTCCAGGACTGAAAAATTAAGTCACTGAAATTCCTCCATTGATAAATTAAATCGATTGACTTAGCTAAAGAGAGTCCGTTATTAGGACGAGAAGTCTGAGAAAATTACTCAGATGGTAGCAGAGAGTTAAAAAGACAAAATATGGAAGAACGGTTAGGAGCATGTAAGATGGAATGAGAAAGCTGAACATAAATCTAATAGGCGTTCCAGACGGAGACAAAGGAGAATGTGTGGGGGAGGTGATTTGAAAACATAATTTCTAAGAATTTTCCAGAATTAAAGATAGACACGAGTCTTATGAAGAAAAACTTCAAGATGTCAACACAGAAAAAAAAAATTAAGTAAACCAAAGAAAAAGATATTACTTCTAAGAAAATGACAATTGGACTGATACACATTTGTCATTAGTAACAAAAGATGTCAGAAGAAAATGGAGTTAAGAGTTTTCAAACACTAAGGGAAATACCACTGAACTAAGTATCTTTAGGATGATAAACTATCACTTTGAGACTGAGTGTTACACTATCACTGAAAGAATTACTGTAAGAAGGAAATGGAACCAGAAAGAAAGGATAGTATGTAAGAAAAACAAAAACAAAAACAAAAGAAAACGAAAGCAGCAAGCAAAGAAATTGCTAAACATCAGCCACTAAAATCACTAAAGTCAGGGAGACTGAGAAACCCCAAAGGCTGGCGAGACTGCTGAGTGCCTACACCTCTCATACATGGTTGTTGAAGTGTAAAATGGTACAACTACTGGAGGAACTGGTTGGCGATTTCTCATAATGAATGAACCACTACACGTGCAACAACACAGGGGAATCTTAAAATATCACGTTATGTCAAAGAAGCCAGACCTTAGAAAGTATATATTATATGATTCAATTTACAGGAAACTATAGGCCAAACTAAAGTGTAATAGAAACCAGATAGTGGTTGCAGAGGTGGTGGGGGTGATGTAGGAAGAGAACTTTCTGAGGGAAATATTCTGTATCTTATTTGGGAAGGTGGCTACAAGCAGATATTTCTCAAAACTCTTCAAATAGAACACTTAAGATTATCATAATGTATGTTAATTATATCTCAAAAAATTACTATGTTGGTATATCTAAAATGTGTCAACTATTTAAAAATGGATATGGGAAGGGGAAGTTCAGAACAAGGTAGAATAAAGACAATGACGGTAGCTACCACATTTTGAATGCTTACTATGAGCCAGACATTGTTCTAAGTGCTTTGTATATATTAACTCATTTAATTCTTTTAACAACCCTAATGACAAGAAAATTTTATAGACAAGAAAATTATGGCACATAGAAGTTACATAACTTATCCAAGATCACACAGCTAATGTATGATAGGGTAGGGTTCAAAATCAGGCAATCTGGTGCTAAGGTCTATATTCTTAAACACTGTAATTCACTGCCTCTCTGAAATTAAAATCAACAATAGGGAAATGAGAGGAGACTAGAGTTAGGGGGTTCTAACAGTCAACAGGACAACAACAATCACGAGTAACTTTGGTCCTTGTTAACATGTAAGGATATAAGAGAATAGAAGCTAAATAAATATTTACAAACAAGAAGTATAAAAGAAAATAAAGCAAATCCAGTATGGAGTGGGAAAAGAGAGAAAGGCAGGCAAGAAAAGGGTGATAAATAGAAAACAAATTAAGATGATAAGAATAAGGCCAAACGTATTAGTCATCACAATCAAGAAACACTAATTTTTCTTGGTAAAAAACAAATACTCTGATTGGATGTCTTACAAGGAGCTATGTTGCTTATTATATGTAGTATGTTTTCACTTAAAACAGTGTGTAGCTTGTAGTAGCACTACCCACCTTATCTCTTATTACTGTTTAGGAAGAAAGGCTATGAAATCATCCCTTTAAACAGTTTTGAAACCAGCCATCTGACTAGAGAGCATAAATATCTGTAAATAAACAATTAAAACTATATAATCTTTGTAGACGACTTTCAGGTACATAAATCTGTTATTGAGTAAATATACATAATCATGAAGGAGATACCAGTGATTTGGAACTCATGAAATATACTACAGAGGCTAAACTATACGTAGCTACGCTCAACGGAAACGTAAAAGCCTCTAACATCCATTTTTCTGGGTTTCTGCATAATTCACTTTGCAAGGAAGTTAAATGGAGGAGACAGAATATAGCACTAGATACTATATACAGCATGGTAAAAGTGTGCTTTTTCAGAGGGAAGAAACTATAGCGGAATGTAGAGTGCTGGAATCTCTAAGACCTGTAGACTCGTGTAGAGAGGGAGCCTAAATTATGTTATTAAGCACTTACTGAAATTGCTAGGCTCAGAAAATTGTCAAAGGTCCCATGGGAGGAACGTTTAAGCAACAGAAGAACACCAGAAAGATGGATGTTCCTCAAAGGAACAATATTAAAGCCTCAAGAAAAGACTACACTGATGCAGAGTAAAGATACTTAGAAGAAATTTAATTGGCTGAACCAAGTACTGCATAATGACCCAAAACACAAATGGGAATTCAACACAAAGTAGAAACTAGGCCAGCTTTCTAAAAGGAGCACAAAGAATATTTATTTATTTAAATTTTTACTCTGTCTACCTCCAAAAAGGATTTGAAAGTTTGAGGATTCTCTAAGTTACAAAGAAACAACAATCTCCAGTTGGACACAGGAGAAAAACTGGAAAAAGCAAAAGTGAGAACTAAGCTACAGTTGGTAAGAAATGTGAAATCCCTTTAGTGACCAGGGAAGAAAATAATACTCAAGATTTACAGTTTCAACGTACACTGCTTAATTAAATAAAGCAAATGTTCTAAAATCCACAACAGCTGGCAAACTCCCTAGCAAAGCGTCTTGTGAAGGCCTTTGCTGCCAGTAAGGGTTAGGAGTTGTTTTCTGTACCTTCGAGAACTGGACCTGCGATTCCCTGATTTACTGTACGTTATTTCCTCCTAAGTCTTCACCCAGCAATACACAATAGACCGACAACTATTTATGGGTCAAATGCCCACCATTTACTCAGCGCATTGCTAGGTGCTGTGTGGGAGACAAGTTAAATATAAAACAAGATCCTTGTCCACAGGTAATAAAGCTGACCCAACACTGGAATGATCAAAAACAGAACTCTTGAAAGGACTCAATCCACAAGAGACAAGAAGAGGGAAAAGAAGAGGAGAGAAGAGAAAAAAAGACTGATCCTGGTGAGTAGCAAGAAAGGGAAAGGGCTGGAGGAGGTAAAGCAAGTTAGGTTTAATTTTAACAGACCAGGACCAAAAGGTAAAGACCTAGAGAGGGAGAATCATGAACCCAGCCCCTGAGAAGGCACATTTGGTGTTTCTGCTGGAAGTAATGTATGCGCACAGGCAACTGGCACTGCACTTGGCACTGGAAAGGCTCCAACAAGCAGTGGCCATCATGTCATAAATAACATGGGCTGGCTACGGTGGGTCTCCAAAAACACCCCTGTAAGCAGAAGTGTGGAGCACGAGGCCAGACAATGAGCAGAGAAACTCAGAGAAACCTGCTGTTTGAGAAAGGCGCTTCTGAAATAGGAACAGCACAATTAAAGCAGAGCTTTACCAGTGACAGGTGGGATGGACAAGTAAGGGAAAGAGGTTAGCCCCAGGCTTCCTACACATACATATATTGACTACTGATAGTCAACTGGAGGTTCATGAAGCAAAAGCTGGACACACTTCTGCCTGAGGATTCCTGTATTTCAATATAAAATACAGAAAAACCATTCTCATTCTTGATCAAGGTCCTTGATTCTGGCTCCCTTAACAATTCTGCACTCTCCTTTGGACACCTACCCCATGACCTAAGACAGCTTTCTTTTGGCCTGACTCAATGCAACTTTACCTGCTCAAAGTAGTGTTTTATTGTTGCTATTGATAATCCCTATCTTCTGAATAATATCTTGACTTCTGTCTTTATGCCTGAGCTCTGCTGGAACCAGAGAGCTGAAAGGGACCTTGGAGAGACCTATTCACTGCTTTCACTGATCGGGAGTTCATTGCTTTATCTATCACATACTCTTGTCACATGACCAAATGACCTGAGTCCAATCTCCTTCCTTTTTAAGGGAGGAAACTGAGGTCCTGAGAGGCTGAGTTGCTCTCTGATCCTAGTCTGCTTTAACCCCAGGGCTACGTAGTATCTCACAAACAACCCCAGTCAGGTGAAATAACAGGCACTCTCAATACAATTAGAGCAAAGATCACACATTCAGAGACAAGACATGGAGGATTTGCTATACACAAAAAGATGATTTAAAATGTAAGGTATCTAAGGAGTCAGCTAAGTTAAAAGAGTACCCCTAGCAATTATTTCTGAGAATGCAAGGAGGATCGGTGAGGTTAGAAAAGGGTGACTGTATCTTTTAGTGGACCCAAATTTCTCAAGTTCAAAAGCAGCTGTCATTTGGTCTGTTCTTTTATACTGAAGCCCTGAAAGGCAGCAAGGTACAGTGTAAGGAGGAAGATTATTATCTTTGACAGTACATGTGACAGATTTCATATGTATTATCATTGTTGTTTCTAATGTTATCATCATTACTCCTCCCCAAATGCTCATCTATATCAGTTTCAATTCCTGACATTTGGAGCAATAGTCAAATGGCCTGTCCACTTTCCTAAGGTACCTTCTGGTCATTGGGAAATCCAGGTAGTCAGAACAGCTCTGAAGAACCCCAGCACAGAAGACTCTAAAGGGGCTGAATCGGGCATAAAATTCACCTTTGGGGATATGGGAGGCTGTCTAGTAGCTCTGGTGTTGGTATCAACAAAGGATGACACTGAGAAAAGAACACTTTGCTTATGCATTGGGATTTACAACTCAGAATTCCACTTATCCATGTTTTACAGAGAGAAACGAAGGCTTAGAGATATTAACTGCCTTGTTAAGGGCCACAGAGTTAATAAAGTGCAGAATCTGAGCCCAGGGCTCAATCCTAAAACATGGTTTGTTCCTCTGTAACATGCAGGCCTCATTGGAAGCTAAGACTTAGCTACTACTTTTGCAGCTAATTCTTCCTTCCAAGAGTTCAACCATTAAGGGGTATAGCTGTCAATTTCTGGTTACTAACATAAGCACCTATAGTCACACACTGGAGGAACTTGTCAACAAGCCAACCACATCCACTGCCCCATTGGCTCAGGAGACCATATTTTTATCAATTACCAATCCATACCTGATGACAAAGTGAGCCCTGATGATATCCTTCTCTCTTTTTTCATAGTCTACCAAATTATGCTAGGATATTACTTAGCAAATAACTACTAATAGGTTCTGATATTTAAATACTTTACTATATTTTGATGTACTTTTTACATATTACTTCCTTTAATACTAACCACCCAGCAAGATAGTTAAACCTAATTTACAAATAAATCCCCTGATAGTGGAGAGATTAACTAAGAGGCTCAAGGAGAAGTAGCAAATCAGTAAAGGAAATGAAATTTTCATCTGATCTGACCCTAAAAAGCTCATGCCCTTTTATTGAATAGAACAGCTTCTCAAATTTTAATATCCTTTCTTTCTTTCTATTTTTTTTTTTTTTTTTTTTTTTTGTAGAGACAAGGATGTTGCTATATTGCTCAAGCTGGGCTTGAACTCCCATGCTCTAGCAATCCTCCCCCTCTGCGTCCCAAAGTGCTGGATTAAAGATGTGAGCCACCCCATGTGGCCTTTCAAACTTTACTGTGCATAAGAATCACCTGGGGATCTCAGAAGGTCTGGAGTGGGGTCTGAGATTCTGCACTTTTAATAAGTTCTAGGTAACACGCATGTTGGTTCAAGACCCATCTCTGAGTAGCAAAGTACTATATGACATTGCCCATTCTCAAATCATAATTTTTTCACATCTAGTTATTATCAAATATGTTTTAAGCAACTTCTAAAAAGTCACGTGTCATCCTCAAATCTCTCCTTTGCTGTACCTGCCTTGGCTCCAGACAGAAAAACAAACTCCACAGCAGCTCTGGGAATAAATTTACACAATATTCTAAAACCAGGTATTAGGTAAATAGCTCTGTGGCTTCCTGGTACCAACCCAAACTCCTGTGGAATGCAGTCCAGCAACCTGTTCTTCTAGGACCAGCTCATCTTCCCTGGCTGCTGCCAAAGTGACTAGACCCTAAGGCCATTGTCCCAGGCCAAACTGCTCCTGATCCAGAGTAAAGTGGCCAAGTGGCCAACTGACCTAGTAAGCCTTGGAGGGACCTTAATGACACAGCCAGTCCATGAATGTATGTAGCACTGAATTCAGTGACATCTGCCTCATGACCTACTATGACATTTCCTTTTAGCCTCTATGGCATCTGTCTTCCCTCACAGAATCAGACAACCCTACTTCTTTTCCCAAAGCCTCCGACCCAGATCCCTGAAAGCTGTATTAAATAGCACTTCAAGGCTAGTATTACCTTTTGTAGTGTAAAGTCTAAAATTAAAGCTCAATATTATGTGCTGTCTCGACATCTGGTGAAATCGGGAGGGCCTCACATGGCCTAACCACAAGCTGCCTCCCCACTCTGTTCCTGTGCATAAGGTCCCCTAGCCAAACAAGTCTCCAAACTAAAAGGACCATGTGCAACTCCTGCTTATCCTTGAGAAGTGGGTTTCAGTTCCCAGGCAGGCCCCCAAATTATTCAAACAAGTCAGTCACATCCTCTGGCAGGAACCAGGGGTGCCTCACCCTCTTGATAATATAAAGGGTCTCGCACAGCACCGCCTGGTGGCTTGCTCCTAAGCGTACCCATGGGGCCTAGGTGGCATGTGGAATCCTCCTCACCCAGGCTGTGAGTACAGGTCACCAATAAATTGCTGTGGCACCCATCTGCCCCCTGCCAGGTGTCGTGTGTTCAGCCATCCCGTAATGCCAGGTGGGAATCCCTCCCTCATCGATAAGGTGAAGAGGAGGTGACTGAAACATCTTTTTTGTCCAATCCACTGGTCTCTGCTCTTTTTCACATCCTTGACTCTCCTGAATGTCTTTGGGAAGGTCATCAACTGCTCAGTAGTGGTAATAATGTGTGGCATTGTGCTAAGCACTTTCCATGCACTTCTCAATAAATTCTCTATCCCTATAAGGTAGATATCATTATTATCTATCTATAAGGTAGATATCATTAGTATCCTTACTTTATAGATGAGGAAACAAATATCCAACAAGTTTATATATAACTTACCCAAGACCACACAGCTAAGAAGTCTGAACAGAGCTCAAATGCAGATGCACCTGACTCCCTGTTCTCAACTACCGCCTTCGTGTCTCTGGTTGACATCATTTCTGGGCTCACTGCTATCATTCCTTACTCCCTCTCACAGACAGGTGCTGCTGGGTAGCCTCACAGGAGTATCTACATTTGAGACTGCTTGTTTCTCACGCTGGTCTCTGCTGAAAGGTGGATAGAGATGCTATCTGGGAAAGGGCGCTGCTGGAATAGGCCAAGCGGCTGGCTGGCTGCCAAAAGACTTCCCAAGATGGCTTGAACTTAATTTACCAAAAGGTCTAGTTTCATCGTCAACCTTGCAAAGACAGAAGCCCTATCCTGTCAAAGTCTCACAGTTAATTAGACTTGGGGAGGTTGGATCACAATATCTAAACTTGTAAGAGAAGAAATACAAATCACAAAGTCAGTTCATTAATTCCCAAGGTGAAATATTTTGCAGTTATCTGTGGGAAAAATCCAGGTGCCAAGATCAAATACCACCAGAAAGCCTTTTAGGAATCAGAAAAGAGAGCAAAGCAACATTTAGTGGAAGACTGGTGCATGTCTTTACCATTAAGTAAATGCCTGGCCCCCCAACTGGGCAGGGAGGGCCCAAGGGGTCAACATACACTACATGGGCACAGGCAACTGACATCCTGTCTTGTTCCTTCCATCACTGAGTTCTGGACTCTTCTGTGGCTCCAGTTTCTCTTCTGATATAGCTGCCCTGCTGAACTCTGTCTCTGAGATAACCTTCTGCAGGTATCTAATAGCACTGAGCATGTGCTAATTTTTCAGTCTCTCTTTCAAAATGTAAGGGATATTATAAGCTTTTCTTTTGGTGCTCGGGACATCTCCAGCAAATCAAAACTCCTCCTCCTCAAGCAGCCTAAATGCAATGAAGCTCTCTCACTTCAAATTTAGCCCTCTTCTAGCTCCTTCTGGGTCACTGATCATTCTCTGGCTGTACCCCACTCAATCCTCATTCCCTTTCCCTCTAGTAGCCCACAAACTCCTTTCTCCCACACCTCTTCTACTTCTTGTTCTGCCTTCTTTCAAGCCACTCATCACCAATTAACACTTAAAAAAATTATCAATACCACACATATAAGAAATGATTCCTTATTAGAAGCATAGCGAAAATCAAAATTATCCACCTAGAGAAATCAGCCCTGTCATTTTACAGATGAAAACACTAATAGAAATTAAGTAACCTGCCCAAGTCATATAGTTAGGTACAGCAGGGCCATAACCTGACCCAGGTTTCTGAGCTTTCAAGTGAATACTTGAACCAAAATACCAAACTCCTAAGTATACACAATGGGCCCTCGGTGGGGAGGGCTTCCACGTGAGCTCTCAAACTGATGAAGCACTGGTGTACTGTACAGCCTGCTTACAGGTGTTTTATTTTTTTGAATGCTGATTAAAATATCAGCCAGTGATAGCTCTTTCAATGGGAAAATAACTATTAAACTATAAAACTGCCCAAAAGTATCTCAGGAAATGATTGCAAATTTCTCAAATCACTGCCATTAGAACTGTAAGGTGAATCTGTGACTCGACAACAACAAAATTTAAGACTAAAATATATAAATAATAATATAGCCAAGTACAGTGGAAAGGGCCTGTAGTCTAGCTCCTTGGGAGGAGGATCACTTAAGGCCAGGAGCTCAAGGCTACAGCATGATACAACTGCACCTGTGAACAGCCACTGCATGCCAGCCTAGACAACCCTGCCTCTTAAAAAAAAGGTAATGTATTAATAAGAACTTAACTGAAGTCAGGGTAGGGAAGGCCTTTCAACACATAAAAGAAACAGAAGAAATTCACAAATGAGCAACAGATTTGACCACATAAAAATCTAAGCTTAAAAAACCACCATCTGGGCAGCACCTGTGGTTCAAAGGAGTAGGGTGCTGGCCCCATATACCGGAGGTGGTGGGTTCAAACCCAGCCCAAGCCAAAAACTGCAAAAAAACAAAAAACAAAAAACAAAAAACCCACCATCAACAAAATTAAAAGATAAATGATAAACCAGTGAATGCTTTATGTCGCAGAAGTGAAAAATAAGTAGTCGATATTAGACTAGAAAGATTATATAAATCAGTAAGGAAAATATTAACAACATTTAAATTTTTTTTTTAATTTTAGAAAGAAAAAAGATAACTCACAGTAAAAATAAAAAGCCAATTATGAAAAACTCACCCTCATGAGTAATTAAAGAATCCAAATTAACGCATCAAATTGGAAAAGTTTTCAGTGACGACATATGTTATTGGGAGGCAGTGGTTTTAGATCATGGACTCTGATTTGGCAGATTAACTTGAACATGTACTCAGTGACCTTGGATATGTCACTTTAATCCCTGTGAGTCTTAAAGTCTTTACAGTTTGGGTGTGAAGATGAAATGAGATAATGTATCTGAATTTCTGTAGCAAAGTGACTGTCAACAGTAAATGTTCAGTAAGTGTTAGCTGTTATTATTATAAAAATACTACTTATGTTAATAAATGCGGGCGAGGGAACAACCAGATAGGTGCCTGCACAGTGCTAACAGAAATATAAACGGGTAAAATCTTTCAGGGAAGTAATGTGGTAAATAATCTAGAAGTAATCTGCCCATCTAAAGTGATAAAAATGTCCTCAGAGAGATGTGAGAATTTGGGCAGTGAGGAGGGGTATACTTTATCTGCACTGTTGGAATGTTTTGCCACAATGAGTTTACATACCAGTAATATAATTTTAGATAAATAAAAAGAACACGATAGTAAAGAATTTGTTCTCAAGGTTTATGCCCTTTAGACCCACTTCTAGGCATCTGTCAATACTGAAATAATTAGCAATGCAATGAAATATTTATGTACACTATATTCATGACAATAGCATTAATGGTTTAAAAAAGTAAAAAAAAAAAAAAAAGAAAAGAAAACCTGAAAACTTAAGTGTGGGGGTTTTAAGTAAATAAGACATTCAGCCATACACTATATTATTCAGCATTTAAAAATTAGGCTTTCTATATAACACTAAAGAACAAGTAACTATAGAAAAAGTAGATAAACTGGATTTTATCAAATTTTAAAACGTTTGTACACCAAAGGACACTATCATGAAAGTAAAATGACAACACACAGAATGAGAATAAATATTTTCGGGGATTCTGGAAAGATGGCCGACTGGTAGCAACCCCGGTCAGAGGCTCCTGAGCAAAGGAAGAAAAACTGGTTGGAATTAGAATCTATGAAGCCAAAGACAGGGAGCTGAGCCCAGAAAGAAGTTCAGCAAGCTGTAAATCCAAGGAAGAGCACTTAAGAACACAAAATACAGGTCATGGAAGAAGCCCAAGTGCCCATCCATCCACGAATGGATCAACAAACTGTGGTGTGTGTACATCATGGAATACTATGCAGCCATAAAGAAAGATGGAGACTTTACGTTCTTCATGTTCACATGGATGGAGATGGAAAATGTTCCTCTTAGCAAAGTATCACAAGAATGGAAGAAAAAGTATCCAATGTACACACCCCTATTATGAAATTAATTTAAACCTTTTATATGAAAGCTATAACCTAATAACAGCCTAAGAATATGGGGAGGAGGGAGGGAGAGGGGAAGGGGGAATGGGTGGAGGGAGGGGGATTAGAGGGATCACTTCTGTGGTTTATCTTACAAAGGTACAAGTGAATCTCTCTAAGAGTAGAATATGAACGTTTTAACACAATAACTAAGAAAATGACATGAAGGCTATGTTAACCAGTTTGATGGAAGTGTTTGGATTGTGTGTGAAAACACCACACCATACCCCAGAAGTACATTAATGTACATAGTTACTATTCAATTAAAAAAAAAAAAAAGAGAGAGAATAAATATTTTCTTTTTTTGGACACAAGAGCCTCACTATGTGGTAGAGTGCTGTGACATCACAGCTCACAGTAACCTCAATCTCCTGGGCTTAAGCCATCCTCTTGCCTCAACCTCCCAAGTAGCTGGGACTACAGGCGACCGTCACAGCACCCAGCTATTTTATTGTTACATTTGTCATTGTTGCTTAGCTGCCTGGGCCGGGTTCGAAACTGCCAGCCTCGGTACATGTGGCCAGTGCCATAACCACTGTGCTATGGGCACTGAACCGAGAACAAATATTTTCAAATTATATATCTGACCATGATCTACTTTCCAGAATATATAGCATATACCAGAATACAGTATCCTGAACTCTTACAATTCAACAATAAAAGGACAAATAAGCCAATTAAATGGGCAAAGACTTGAACAAACATCTCTCCAAAGACAGACAAAATGGCCAATAAGCACGTGGAAAGACATTTATCATTAGGGAAATGCAGATCAAAGCCATAATGAGATATCATTTCATGTACACTGGGGTGGCTATAATAAACACAAACAGAAAACCCAAGTGTTGCTGAGGTTATGGAGAAACTGGGACCTTCAAAGAATTGCTGGTAGGAATGTAAAATGGAGCAGCCACTGTGAAAGTCTGGCAGTTCCTCAAAAAGTTAAACACACACAGAGATACCACAGGATTTAGCACTCCTAGCCTACATCTAAGAGAAATGAAGTGGAAGCAACCTAAATGTCCACCAGCTGAGGAATGGACAAACAAAATACTGTATATCTGTAGAAGGGACTGATTCCACCATACGAGGAACTAAGTATTGGCATGGTACGACGTGGATGAATACTGAGAACAAGCCAAACAGAAAAAGCCAGACACAAGATGGTCACATATTACTATATGATTCCCTTTATATTAAGTATACAGAACAGGCAAATCCATACAGACAGAACATGGATTAGCAGTTGCCAGAGGCTTCAGGAGGAGGAAATGGGGTGACTGCTAACAGTTACAGCAGTGGTTCTCAACCTTCCTAATGCCGCAAACTTTTAATACAGTTCCTGTGGGTCGCGACCCACAGGTTGAGAACTGCTGAGGTATAGGGTTTTCATTTGGGGATTTCTTTTGGAGTGATTTTTAAAAGATTCTGAAATTAGAAAGTGGTGATGCTTACACAGACTTTTGAATTATACACTTTAAAATGGTAAACTGTTACATGAATTATATCTAACTCATTTTTTAAAAAATATTAGGCACTTGAAGATTTTTAATAATGTGAGGAAATGTTCTCAATATACTACTAAAGGAAAACAACCAGCTTGCAGCTGGTTGCAATGTATGTATAAATCTATTTTGGTTTAAAAATACATGTGTATGCATACACACATTTGCATTTAAAAATACAGAAAAGGCTCGGCGCCGGTGGCTCAAGTGGCTAAGGCGCCAGCTACGTACACCCAAAGTGGCGGGTTGGAATCCAGCCCGGGCCCACCAAACAACAATGACAGCTGCAAACAAAAAAATAGCCGGGCGTTGTGGCAGGCGCCTGTGGTCCCAGCTACTTGGGAGGCAGAGGCAGAAGACTCGCTTGAGCCCAGGAGTTGGAGGCTGCTGTGAGCTGAGATGTCACGGCACTCTACCCAGGGGAACAGCTTGAGGCTCCTGTCTCAAAAAAAAATAAAAATAAAAATACAGAAAATAGAGAAGAGGGAGGGAGAAGAAAAAAAATACAGATAAATATACCAAAAAGCTAATAGTGGTTATCCTTAGGTAGCATCGTGATGGGAAACTTATTTTCTTCTTCATACTTCTCAAAATTTTCTATAGTAAACAGACATTTTTATAACCAAGAAATTTCAGAATAGAAACTTAGGTCTGGCTCCAATGCTGGTGTCATTTCCAGCATTCCATTCATTCATTAAATATTTATTTTGCTCCTATGTATTAAGCACAGTCAAATAAGACATAACATCCACCTGAAAGGCATTTACCTAAATTCCAGGGTGGGGCTCAAACCTGAGTCCCTAAGCTGGGTATGGGAGAAAGAGTCCAGATGCTCTGTAATTACTAATGCAATGATGCCCATCTGCATGCCTTCCGGCAGAGGGCCCATAGCTTCCATGAGCAGCAATGTAGCTTAGTGGTTAAAGGCTGGGGCTAGAGCCAGACTACCTGGGTGTGAATCTTAATGTCTAATTACAAACTGCATGACTTTGGGGAAATTATCTAACCTATATAAGGTTCAGTTTACTCATCTCCAAAAGGGGGGTAAATGACAGTACTTTTCTCATTGGCTGCTGAAAGAGTAAATGAATTAACATATCTAAAGCACTGGCACTGTATGCCAGGGACACATAAGTGCTCAGTGAATTAAGCAGCTGTTAGCCAAAGTGGTGATGATCACCACCACCAGCTCTTCCTCACAGATTGTCAAGGAGGAGACGTGGAGATTAAGAACCACTAGAAAGGTTGCTTTCCAAATCTCAAAACTGGAAGCTAGCATCTGACTCTTGATGGGCCTATAATAACCGCTCTATTCAGCTAATTCCTTTTTCCAGTTTCTCTCAATTTCTAATGAAACTCTTCTTTTGAGGCAGTCTATAAAATACGAGGCAAACATCAAATGTTCAGCATAACAAATTGCATATGTCCTCTTATCTTCTGACTAATTCACAGAACAAGCGATTTTTCAAGGCTATTATAACAGAAGGAGGCTTTGAGAGATTTAGGTGCCTTTCCAGGCCATGCTGCTCTGATCCAGTTGTTCATCCAAGATCACTCTTTACAGACCAAACCGCAAAATCTCCTGAGCAACACATTCATCTAATGAGTGACTAGGGATTGTGACTGCATTATTCTTAATGCCAACCTTCCTGTCCTACAGTTGAGCATTTCAAAAAGCAATCACCACTTCAATGCTTTCAAATCCAACCTCTTAGGTGTTAAAAAGACCCTTAGCTTTGTCACTGGTACTAAAAGACATTTTGCTCTGACCTGAATGATAAACGATTTCTAAGTTTTCATCAACTTGATTATCACAATATACTGTTGCTGCAACAGAAAATAAATCTGGACCACACATTAGCAAAGTACCAAATTTCAAATTCAAAGATATCTGTCTAATATAAAATGTAAAGGGCTTTGGCCATTAAAGAATACCGCGCCCGGCATCATGATACCAAAGGCTGTGTGCTCAACAGTGAATGGGCTAGAGCACAGGCTTTAGAGATAGACAGCCCAGCGCATGAATCCCCGGGCTGTCCCTCTTACTAGCTGTATGAGTTAAAGCAAGTTGCTTATTCTCTGAATCTCAGCTTCCTCATATGTAAAATGGGGTAGTATTAGTGCATATCTCATGAGGTAATTGTAAGAATTAATAAGCTAATTAACAAGTAAATGAGTCAATACACATAAAGAACAGTCTCTGCAACAATATGAAGTCCAGAGGTGTCCAACTTTTCTCCCACTCTTTGGAAGAAGAGTTGTTTTGAGTCACACATTAAATATACAACCACTAACAAAAGCTGATGAGCAAAAAGAAAAAAGGTCTGTGCCTAATTATCACAATATCTGACAGCACAGATAAGCTAAACAGGCCTCAAATAATTCATGCAGCCTGTGGGCCACAGGTTAAACACCCCTGTGAGTGCAAATATTCACGAGATGTTAGCTATTACCACCTTCAGAAAAGGATGGGTAAAAATACACTTGCCAAGGCTCGGTGCCTGTGGCTCAAGCAGCTAAGGCACCAGCCACATACACCTGAGCTGGTGGGTTCGAATCCAGCCCTGGCCTGCCAAACAACTATAAAGGCTGCAACCAAAAAATAGCCAGGCATTGTGGCGGGCACCTGTAATCCCAGCTACTCGGGAGGCAGAGGCAGGAGAATCACTTGAGCCCAGGAGTTGGAGGCTGCTGTGAGCTGTGATGCCATGGCACTCTACCCAGGGGGACAGCTTGAGGCTCTGTCTCAAAAATAAAAAAAAATTAAGAAGTAAAGTGTTGGGTGGCACCTGTGGCTCAAAAGGGTACGGCGCTGGTCCCATGTGCTGGAAGTGGTGGGTTCAAACCCAGCCCCGGCCAAAAACTGCAAAAAAAAAGAAGTAAAGTATTTTAAGATCTTCCAGTTCACTAATGACAAAAATGTGAGTTTTTCTCTTACTTATGTCTTAGATATATATTCAAGTGGGAAGCAAAAAGAAAGACATTTTAGAAAGGGGAAAAAGAAAGACACAATTTAGGAGGTTAACACCAGTGGCTAACATCTATGAAGCATTTATTATATTCCAGGCACAGTGTCAAGCACTTTATATTGGTGGCTTGATATAATTTTTGCACAAACAGTTAGATAGTTACTATTATTACCCAACTTTCAACTGAGAAAGTGAAGGCCTAGAGAGATTAAATGACTTGCCCCAAATCACAAAGCCAGTGAGGGGTAAAGTTGGTAAATGAACTCACGCTGTCTTGACTCCAGAGCTGGAACTGTTACCACTAAGTGATATTACCCAAGCTTAACAACTTAAAAAAGCAGCGAGGCCCTTAATCCTAGAATCTTTCTCCTTCTTTTTTTGGATAACTTCTCTCTTCAGAAGCCTTGCAAAGACTCACAGTAAAGAAAGCGTTTTGAAATAAGAGCAGGTAACGATACTGGGGAGCCTGCCTATTCTGTGCTACTTGAGGCGCCATGTACACATGCCTCAACTGCCCTCACCCTTAGTCCAAGGCCACACAGCTGGTAATAGGGCAGCTGAGGGATGGGAGCCCATGTGGCCATGGTTTGGCTCCAAAGCCCAGTTTCCCAGCCTTATCAGTGCACAGGATATGCCTGCTCCCAGCACACCTTCACTGAGCTCAGCCCTTAGCTGAGGCTTGGCACTACATAGGGAAGAAATTCAGCATAATCCCTGCTCTTGAGGAGCTTATGGCCCAGCTAGGAAGAAGAGACCATTTTTAGCTTAACTGTTTCTTTGCTTACACCTTTGTAGTTAAGTATCACAGTGCTAAAGAGACTGCGGACCCCCAACCTCCTGCAACCTGGTCCTATCACACTATACCCAGATCCCTCAGCCACCCCCAGCCTCTTGTATATATTTCATAGGTGGACTCCATTCTCCTCTCCTCCAAGAGCTGTAAGCTTTTTCTTCTGTCTTTGAAGAGCGGGAATTATTTTCATCTCTATCTTTCCTTCATCCTTCACCAGGGAGTATGACAAAAGGGTTAACTTAAGGAGCTAGCAACATCAACAAAAATGCAAAAGAGGATAACTTCTCTATGGCCTTTAATTTGGGGGAAGAGCCTGTGGGACTCCATAGTATTTGCTCAAAAATGTTCAAAGGAAGACATGGAAAATTTCATCTTCAACATTTTCCTGCCCAAGATAAACGCCCAGAACTCTGGGGGCCAATTATTCGGCTGCCTTGGACTTTGACCTTAGAAAGTCTCCCTCTGGTTTTAACCTGACTGGAACTGAGGGCAGCTGACAGCTGAATGAGCAGCTGTGTCTAGGGTGGTCAAATTTAATGACTCCTGGGTCTTCAGAGCAGCGTTCAAAAGTTACAGGACCAAGCCAAACCCATAGGCTAAATGAGCAAGAGCAGCAAGTTTCACAGTTACTTCATTTAAATGGTTTAGTTCCTACTGTGTTCATGACATCATGCTAGGAGCCGGGTGTTCCAAACAGTAGCAAGTGACTATACTAATAAAACTGGAGAAAGAGAAGAAAGAGAGTGAGCAAAGCACACAAGAAAAGCAGCAGAGACAGGAGGGATTCTCCTTTGCAAACAGAAGTGAGGAATGCGCTGGGAAGTGAATTAGGAGAAGGGAAGGCTAAGACTACCAGGTGCAGTGAGAAGGGTGACTCTTGACAGTCTCCCTTTTGGCCAGCTGGAGCTTAACATGTAAAAAACAATCTTAATAAGGAACTATAAAGAATTATTAGGTTTTGGACCTGCCTTTACCTTTTGTAACCTTGAGTTACTCAACCTTTTCAAACTTATTTTCTCAAGTGTAAAATAAAGTGCTAATATGGGAGTTCAAAATGCTATTCTCAGAATTTCCATATTTGAAAAATTCCATGACAATTTTTTTAAATAGGGGTAAAAGTACCCATTCCTGAATTGCTGTGAGGATTGCATGAAATAATTATATAAAACACACAGTACAGGCTCGGCGCCCGTGGCTCAAGTGGCTAAGGCACCAGCCACGTGCACCCAAGGTAGCAGGTTCGAATCCAGCCCAGGCCTGCCAAACAACAATGATGGATGCAATCAAAAAATAGCCAGGCATTGTGGTGGGCGCCTATGGTCCCAGCTACTCAGCAGGCTGAGGCAGGAGACTCGCTTGAGCCCAGGAGTTGGAGGTTGCTGTGAGCTGTGATGCCACGGCACTCTACCCAGGGTGACAGCTTGAGGCTCTGTCTCAAAAAAAAAAAAAACCAAAAACAGAACACATAGTACAATGCTCGGTACTTTGTATGTGTTCAATAAATGGTAACTATTACCAATAGGACGTGAAATATAAAATATAACAACATGAAACATAATAATAGGAAAAGGTTTAAGTTCTGGGATGGGGCAAGGAGAACAAAATACTGTGAACGAGTAAATTAACGACTACAGACTTAGGAATATGACAAGGACAACCTTTCCAAATATAGTCTCTCCCCCACCGTCACATATCCCTCACTCTCTGTCTGCTCAACTAATATGTACTGTCAACTGTATGCCGGCCACAAGACTAAGCAGTGAGAATGAGAAAGCAGCAGGCAGACAACAGAAGGGGTTTCAGAAACCAATACCACTGTATGAGCTTGAGGGGGTATCTATGAGGTATCTGAAGTCATATGCAAAAAGCTTTTAGCATGTAAAATCTACCTGTGAAGTTCTGGAGGGATTCTAAAAGGAAGTACTTATTTAAATTTAAAAAAAAAAAAAAAACACTTAAGAATGAAGGTCTAATAAACCGAAAAAGAAGCATGAAGAATTTAAAGGAAAAACATAAAACACTCCTGAAAAATCACCAAACTAGCCCTGAGCAAATGAAAAAACAAGACCATGATCTTAAATGGGAAGAGCCAACATCCTAAACAAGTCCGTTCTCTCTAAACTCATTTACAAATGTATCACACTCCCTATAAAAATACCTTCAAAGTTGTCTTTTCCTGAAACTAGACAAATTGGTTATTAAGGTCAGGTGCCAGAATAAACCAGCAAAAACAATGAGGAAAACTCTGAAAAAAGAGCAATATGAAAACACTGACTCTTATACAGCCTCTAAAATCAACATGATTTTGTAATGGCATACCAATCAACCATCAAACCAATGGAACAAAACAGAAATTTCAGTAAGAAACCCAAGTGCATACAAAGGATCATATTCTAAAGACAGCATCTCAAAGCAGAGAAGAGAGTTTTTAATGAGTAGTGTTAAGACAACTGATTAGCCATTAGGATAAAATTGGATTCTTCCTCAAATCAAATGCCAAGATAAATTCCAAATGGATCAGGCAAATGTTAAAAAAAAAAAGAAGAAGTGAAACCACAAAGCACACATGTACTATAAGAAAACATGAATGGATTCCTCATAAATTGCTAGCAGGGCAACTTCCCAACTATGACTTAAAATCCAAGCAACACACTGTAAGACTGATAAATATGACTATATACAGATGTAAAACTTCTGGATAGCAAAAAAAAAAAAAACTTGACACATGCAAAGTCAAGAATATGACAAACTAGAAAAATATTTTTGTGATTCATCCCATAGACTTGAACAAATATCCTTTATCTCATAAAAAGAGAAAACAAATTTAAACTATACTGAAATGTTATTTCTTACCTGACATATGGGCAAACCCCCCCAATTTTGAGATCATACTGTGGTATGCTAGGTGTGGGAGAAACAGAGAATAGGGGTCAGGTAGAAACTGCTATATATGTTACCTTTTTCATTTTGGTACCATGCAAATGGTTTACGTAGTTAAAAAAAAATTAAATTTTAATAGCAATCCTCAAAGTTGAAAATAAATAAGCCTGTTTATCAAGTTTATATCAAGTTGATGGAATAACTACACAGAGAAAATAATTACATCAAATGATTTTAAGACAGTAGTTGAGCACACATCTCAAGGAGCAAATATTCTAAAGACAAAGGGAATAACATAAAAGACTAAAACTGTATTTGATAACATACAATGGTCAGTGTAGATCATGGCATTACTACTGGCCTGGCTGATAACATGGCCAGGGAAATCCAGGGAGAGAGCAGGCTGAAAGCCTCAGACTGTGCCCCAGAACGGATGAAGATTTGTGGCCCGGTGAGTATGTTCAACTGTGCTCAAGTAGAAGGTAAGAGGAGAGAGGAGGAAATCCCCAGAGATGAGGCTCAAGACGGGCACAGCCAGAGTTAGAAGGTAGCACATGCCAAGCTAAGGAATTAGGCCACCCCGAGGGCGGGCAAGTGATACAGGAGTTTTAGGCAAGAGAATAACATGTTCAGATTTGTGCTTTATAAAGATCACAGGCAACAGTGTACCAAACAAACTGCAGAGGAATAAAACTAGAAGGTGCTGACCAGCAAGAAGCCTGTTTCATAATCTAGGACGAGAGATTACAGTAGCTTTAACCAAAGGAAGAAAAAAAGGGAGAAATCAACAGGCTTACAACTTAACTAAATATGTGCTGAAAGAAAAGGAAAAACAGGGGACCACTCCCAGGTCTCTGCCTTTGATAATTCTGTGGTGTCAAGCACTGAGACTAGGAACTGAGAAGTACCAGATAAAAGAAAGATAGTGGGGCCATGCCTGTGGCTCGGTGGGTAAGGTACCGGCCCCATGTACTGAGGGTGGCAGGTTCAAACCCAGCCCCGGCCAAACTGCAACAAAAAAATAGCCCGGCATTGTAGCGGGTGCCTGTAGTCCCAGCTACCTGGGATGCTGAGGCAAAAGATAATTGCCTAAGCCCAAGGAGTTGAAGGTTGCTGTGAGCTGTGACGCCACAGCACTCTACCCAGGGTTAATAAGTGAAACTCTGTCTCAAAACAATAAATAAAATAAAATAAAATAAAATGTTAAAAAAAAAAAAAGAAAGATGGTAAGTTTGCCGCTGTCAAAGCCCCCAGACCATCTTCCGAAGCGAGTGGAAAGGAGCTAAAGGAGTCAAAAAAGGAAGACCCAAGAGTCAGGCTGCAGTCCTAGAAAGCTCAGAAACAAGAGGAAATTAGTGAGTTAGATTACCTCTTGTAGAATCTTCTCAAAGTCAGAAGCGGAATCACATACTGTTCACTTTTGTTCTTATATTTAAAAAAAAAACCATTCAAGTAATATTTGGAGCCTCAAAAGCTATTATGTAAACATATAATTGTTTGTTTCTAATTTCGCTCATCCTTCTTGGACCTTTTCCTTCATAATGTATCCTCGAATGTTTGGTTCTGTCCCAGAGCGAGACTCTAATGCAAGCATCCTCAAACTACGGCCCACGGGCCACATGTAGCCCACATAGGACATTATCCGGCTTGCCGGGTGATTTTGCCGCAGCTGTCTGTCCTGCTTAGCAGCCGACTTGTCCCGGGGCCCGCAGTCCGGTCCTCCAATGGTCTGAGGGACAGTGCTCTGGCCCCGTTTAAAAAGTTTGAGGACGCCTGCGAGAAAGAGCACCCAAACATTACATTTATAAGAGGAAGGAAGGGCTTTATTCACCAGCCGGGAGCTTACGGTATAGAAGAATTCCAAATGGCTGCGCTCCCCGACTGGCTTGGTTTCCCTTTTTATCGACAGTCAAAACGTTCCACCCCACAGGTGCCCTTCTCATTGGTCAGTTTGAATCAAGTGGGAGATGCTATTCCAGCCCCTACAGAACTACAGGATTTCACAGAACTTGGAAATTTCCAAGTTCCAGGAAGTTAAGTTTACAAATTCCCAAGAACTGAGTCACCATGGAGAGGACCCTGCAGGTGTATCCTTGTGGTCTCCTTGAGAAGACCTGTTCTCCTAGACCTCACCCTTCTCGGGTATTCGCTCTCTCAATAGCAGAGGACATTCATCCAAATGCCTCCATGGGTCAGACGGATAGAAAATCTCTAAGGCTTAAATGTAAGCAATTGATTTGTAAACACTCTCATGGCCTACCAATAGTTTTCTACTGAGGTTTCCTTTTTACAAAATATCCAAAGATAAAGATATTTCTTTCCTTTTGTTTTCTTTTGGGTACTAATAGAACCAGAAAATCACATCTACAAATTGACTTTTTCAGAGGTCCTAGTATTAGTTAAGTTCTGAGGTAAGTTTGGTCTCAAAATAGAAACTCTTTCCTCCTACAGATACACAGTGGACTGAGATCGCCTATCTTTCTTTTCCCTTCTTTTTTCTCAAGTCCATCCCCTGTCTCCTCTTCTTTTCCTTTTAATTCAGCTTTCCTAAATCTGAGGCAATGACTCCATCTCCAAGAAGCTGATGCCTAGAAACAAAGGGCTGGGCGCCACTACCTCTTTCTTTCACCTGTCAGCTGAAACAAATACGGTATCTGCCAACAAGGCTGCCGAGACAATAAATACATCCACATCTCACCAGTGTCATGTAAAGTAATGACAACCACCCATCTCTAAGGCATTTGTGAAGCACTTCACTGGGCAGATATCTATATTATACAAACATTCAACTCTGCTCGACCACTTTAGACAGGAATCAAAGCCTGAAAAGACACTTTCAAAACTCTGAGGTCACGGTTGCAGAGCAGTGCAAAGTAACTGGTTTTGCAGAAATTCTCATCATGACTTCAGTGAGGTGTTGTTATAGGTGACATTTCATTGTTGGCTCCGTATCTTTTAAGGGGCCAAGGGCCCCATCTGAGATCTAATTAAAGAAATGGGCTCTTTTCCCAGAAAAATGACATTCACACAAATCCGCAGGCAACTTCAAAGGATTCGTGGGTCCCTTGCAATTCAACCACTTACCCCAAGATTAACCTCTTGACTTATGTGGATGAACTATAATGCATTTCCTTTAGGTAAGGAAAAGAAATATTTAGCATCATAATGTTGAATATTTGGTTAAATAACAACATGAGGGAAATGTAGAGAAAGCTAGTCTTCTTTCCTTACTCCTTTCTCCCCAGGGCTGCCAGAGTTGGCAAAACTGCAGGCTCTCTGCAAATGAAATACCGCACCCTCTGCATGACTTAAAGAAAGTGACAGTCTCATTTCTGAATTTAAATGCCCTTAATGGTTAATTCTTGCCTCTATGTGCTTAGTAGTTTGCTTTCTCCACATTATCACGATGATGGCTTTAGAAGGCAGGCTATTGGAGATCCAGAAAATCACATATCCCAATTCAATTTCCTAGTGAAAATCAAACGGCTCACTCTGTTGAAGAGTTGAAAGAGGCTGAGGGGTCACTGCCTTTCCCCAGGGCGCTGGTACAGGCAGTACTCCAGCAGGGTAATGTAAATACTCAGTATGAGGCAACAGAGCATACCAATTTGTTTTTCAATCTATTTTATTTCAGTTCAAGGCATCATTGCAGACAGATAGTCCAAGAAAACAAGCCACACTTGGGTTATACTCAGTCTTCCTCAATCTCTAAAAGCAGTTGAGTATTGCCAAAGCGTAGCTCGTTTGCCTGGGCTGCCTGTCTGCAAAGATGCTTTGAACTGAAATAAAATAGATTGAAAAACAAATTGGTATGCCCTGGCTCTTCCTGCAGTTTCATATTATCCTTCAAAGCTAACGTTACCACCTCCTCTTTACTGGAACCCAAAAGACCCAAATCACAGAGTAGAACTGCAATACTTTAGATGCAAAGGTCCCACCCAAACCTAAAATAGCAATTTAATTCAGGGCTTGTTGTTTAACATTGCATTAATGTGCCACTCTCTGTCCAGTTCCTTGCTCCATTTGCTGGGTTGGATTATATTCTCTGATGACATGAGCAATACTGTTACTGGATACAGTTTAAAGCAAAACTTGACACTTTTGTTCTTACATAGTTTCCTTGATTTATTACTGCCTCTAATTTTTCATGTTCATGAGCCCAAACATCATCCGATTTTTTTAACCTACTCAAAAAGGCTGCACTTGCTTCAAAGTATTCATTCCTGTTTTAAACCTTGCAACATTACTTTGAACCTGAAATCATTTGTAAAAAAGTTTTAAAATTACCACCAACTGGAACTCTAACACTTTCTTAGCATGCTTTAAGAAAAGGAACATACCTTCAACAGAGGAACACCATGGTTTCAAGATTAAAACAGTAAGATGCTGAAAAATGCTTTGCATAGACATTTGGTTTAAAATAATTAAATCCCATCTGGAAAAGTTCCTTTTTAAATAGAAACAGTAAGAAAAAACCAGATCTGCTTCCCCCCACCCCCAAATCAAAAAACACCTCCCACCCCTATTTTGTCTGTAATATACTTCTGGATTTGTGTTATTAGCACTTTAAATAGGTTTCCATTGGGGGTTTCGTTGCGTCAGTTTTCTTTAATGGAATTTAGCAATATGTACAACAACAACACAGAGAAAACACCAAAACTACTCATATATTTTCTCTTACTTAATCTGTACAAAGACCCTCTGAGGAGGTACCATGACCTACACTTTACAGATGAGACAACTAATCTGTAATTTGCCTAGGGGCGTGCAGCTTTTCCAGTAGTAAAGCCGGGTTCAGGGCCAGAGACTGTGCACAGGAGTTAAACACTGCACAACTGCTCCCTTCTGAGTTCTCCAACACCTCAAGTTCTTGCCCACCTTAGGGTCTCTTAACCTGGCGAAAAGTTCTTCCTCCCAGCTTCTCTTCCCTTTCCCTCTTTGTTAGACTGGCTCCTTGTCACTCAACAAGTTGCAGCTTACAGTACCCTTCTAAACAAGGGTTTTCCCCGACCACCCAGGTAAAAGGTGGTTCTCCCAAGTTAGTGTCCATCTCAGCACCATCTTGTTTTCTTTACAGCAGTTGCCACATTTGTTATTTCTTCATTGTCTTGACACTAGGTTTTAGCTTCTAGAACAGACAGCCCCAGGTTCATCCTGCTCAGCCTGATAATTGTAAGGCCTCACGTGATAGTGCTTGGCACATAGGAGGCCCTCAAATATTTGCTCAATGAATGACCTGGATTTGTTTATTTAATATTTACCTAAAAATAGCGGGTTGTACAAATGACAGGTAAGGTATGGTCCCTGACCCCAAGGACCTACTAAGCTACACAGTAGGAAAGACAACAAACAGAACAGTACACGGTGGTGAGTGAGATCAGTTTAGCTGCAGCTCTCAGCAGCCTTATCCATTAGTTATATGACCTTGGACATCTTTCCTCTGTAAGCCCGTTTCCTCATCTATAAATGTGAATATTAATACTACTCAGGTCACAGCACTGAAGTGAGGATTACATGATAGTCCACGTAAATAAAGCACTGAGCAAAAGTATTTAGTACAAAGGAATCACTCAACTATTAACCACTAATTTTGTTATGATGCTAGCAGCTGTGACTGAAATTACCTTTGTATATCTGTATATAATTTATTCAGGGACCCTACAGAATTTAAACTCATGAAAGGGCAGAGATCATGTTGGTCTTGTTTACCATTATATTTCCAGGAATTCACACTTGAGATCAGGAGTTTATGACCAGCCTGGGCAACATAGCAAGATTTTGTCTCTACAAAAAAATAAAAAAAAAATTGCTGGGTGCAGTGGCTCACACCTGTAATCCCAGCACTCTGGGAGGCTGAGGCATGTGAATGGCTTGAGCTCAGGAGTTAAGAGACCAGCCTGAGCAAGAGTGAGACTCCATCTCTAAAAAACATAACCGAGCATTGTAGTGTATACCTAAGCTACTTGTAGTAGTCACAGCTACTTGGGAGGCTGAAGCAAGAGGATCATTTGAGCCCAAGAGTTGGGAGGTTGCTGTGAGCTGTAATGCCATAACACTCCACTGAGGGCCTCAAAGAGAGACTCTGTCTCCAAAAAAAAGAAAAGAAAAATTAGCTAGGCATGGTGGTGTGTGCCTGCAATCCGAGCTACTTGGGAGACTGAGGTAGGAACATTACTTGAGTCAAGAGTTTGAAGTTGCTGTAAGCTGTGATGATCTGTACTCCAGCCTGGGCAACAGAGCTCAAGACTCTATCTCTTAAAAACGAACAAACAGAAGATGAAGAGCTAGATTTGCAAACTACTGCAATAGAAGAAAGGTACCTACATTAGGAAGGGGATGGAGGGCAGAAGTTTGATCACTTAGCCAAGCTAACAAAAATTTCACTTTGAGATTGTAATTAAAATCTCCATGAACCATACAAAGATCCAGATACAACCCCAGGGAAGAACAACAGTCCCAGGTAGAAAAGACTTTAAAGTCCAAAGAAATTTAACCTGGGCCAATGAGCTGGGGGGCTCCCATAGACAGGCTCAATTTGCCGCCCCTATAACCTATAAGCTACAGCCCTTCAATAGCTTCATCATTCAAAACTGGGTTCTTCTTTTGTAAAATGGAAATACACTTATAAGGCGTTGTCATAAAGCACAACGCTATGTATAATCATAAATAAAGCTCCTTGCTTATTGTAGAGGTTAGGTGGATGGTATTATTACTATTCAAGGTGGGAGAAACAACTCCTACTTTGAACAGGCAGTTAAGACCAGAAGGGGTAATGGAAGCCAGAATGTTTTGTCAACTAAAGAGCCCTAAGGTGCATGGGGCAGCTTTAACTTGTTTCCCATGTTGTAAGGAAGGACAAAAGCAATCGTTTCAGGACAACGATTGCCCCAGTCTACTTGTGTCTAGGTCATCGGTCAGCACACTTTTTCTGTAAAGGGCCAGACTATTTTTGGCTTTGTAGGGCAGGCGAGCAAAGCCAGGCAATAGCTGCGCAACCACTCAACTCTACCCTCTTGGCAGGAAAGCAGTCGTAGAGGATTCATCCACGACGAACGTGGCTCAGTTCCAATAAATCTTCATTTATAGACACTGAAATTTGATTTCATATAATCTCCGTAAATTACATGAAATACATCCCCCCAAATCATTTAAAAATGTAAAAACCACTTTTAGCTCCCAACAAACAGAAACCAGGAGGGGGAGAAAAAAGGAGGGTGACAGATTAGGCCCCACACCCGGTGCAGGGACCCGAAGGGAGGGAGTGAAACTTCGAAAAGAGGCCTCCGCTGGGGCCCAGAGGACCTGCGGGGCGACCGCAGGCCCCAGGCGGTGACCAGGTCCGGCCTATAGCCTCCACCCGGTCCCCGCGGCCTCTTCCCTCCGGAACCTACAGCTGAGCTTGCGCTCGATGTGCGGACCGCCCCTGGGGGACCACGGCCCGGGGCAAAGTGAGGCGGCTATGACTCGGGCAAGCCCCGCGTTGTTCGCCACACCGAAGGGTCTGTGTACACCCCTCAAGTAGGGTGCCCCCGGGCCTCTGCTGCAAAAAGGGTCTCCACGCTGAATCTCAGCCCCGTTTCTATGGTTACCTGTTCAGCACCGATTCAAACTGCAGTTCTTTATTGACAGCGCCATAGAAGACACGAACACTCCTGCCCGAAGGGAACAATAAAGCTTTCGCCATTCAACAGCGCCCGATACGCCAGAAGGCGGCCATCTTGAGGCCGGCACGGAAGGGGCATAAGCGGGAGTGAGCGGCCCGACCTGCCCCGCGCGCCAGTCACGTGCTGGGGGCGGGACTCGCGAGGGGGTGGAGCCTGCGTCACGCGCCCGCTCTCCACCAATGCCAGGACCCTGGGGCAAGCCTGCTGCTGGCCTTTTCTCTGACCTCTGACCTTGGCTACTCCCTCCTTTCCCTCAGCGGCCAGACCCTTAAGGAAAGTTCTAGCGGGGTTCCACCATCCCTTACTGGAGCGGCTGTAGAATTAGTTTACTGAATGGCAGGGAAGTCAATACAAAAGGCTTCTTTACATTTTTCCATGAAAACACGTTCACGTGCAAGGCGGAGTGGTGACCCGCCTCGCGTCCCAGACGCATTCTCATTGGTGGAGAGGTTTGGCTCGCTCCGGGCGTGACGGGCTGAGACGTCCTGGAGACAGTTTGATCCTGCCTCTCCTACTTCCCAATTTTAGCTTTAAGGGTTTTGGAGGTAAAAGTGTTTATAGTTTATCTTTTCCTTGTTTCCCATCTCACATAAATTTGTCACTCACGAAGTGTTCCATGTGAAGCGTCCCCTTGCTACCTCATAGGCAAATATTTAAATCAGGTCCAAGGGTATCAGTCACATCAGCGCTGGCCCACTGGACACAGTCGCCCTTGCATTGACATGTGGTCCCTTTTCCTGTCACTGCCAGTCATGCACCCAAATCCAGTCATCTTAGCCTACAATGCTGAGCTTACTCCGTAGTTACAGCTGTTACACCTACACTCGTCAATATTCAGTCGTTTTGAGAGCTGTCACTTTCAGACTCACTCCATCACATCTTTAAATCACAAATTCAACCTACTGGGCAGAACTATCGCTCACATTGTTGCTGTCACCTGATCGATCATATTTACTTTCGCAGTCTGCTGTGCAACTTCAAATAGTTCTGTTCAATACATAGTACTCAGTGTGCCCAGCTGTTGCCCTTTCAGTTGTTTTTACTGTCATTCTCACTTAGCTACTTTCACTGACACATAGTTAGGCCAATATTTAACAGGCCCCTACACAGTTGTCCTTGTTACCGCCCAATTAGTCACTTTTCCTATTACACTCACATGTCACTGTCACATTCAGCATCAGATTTACTGTAGCTGACATTCTGTCACTTTTGTGGTCGCTGGAGCTGTTGTGTCTCCTAACCACTCATTTCCATCATCCCCATTCTGGTATAGTGGGAGCCCTGTTACTGGAATTTCTTCTTTAGTAGGTCCTTGGGCTCCAGGATTAGAAGAATTAACCCAGGGACCACAGATCAGTGGTAAGATAGGATTTTATCAGACAGAAGGGAATACAGAAGGAGTAAAAAGCACCAGAGTTTCTGGTAAAGGGGAAGACCCAAGTTGGAAGTTCCTCTCTGGTCTTTTGTCTAGGGGTATAGGTTGTCTGGAGAATTACATTTTGGCTGGGATTTTGTAGGTGGAAAAATATCCTTTCAAAGTTGAATGCAGTCCCTCCCCTGGGGCAAGGTTATTCGGTCTTTGCAGTTTTTGTCTCAGGGAAGGAATTAGGGTGTGTTTCCCTTCTCAAGGAGGAACCACCCAAAAACTTCTCAAGCAGTTTTTGTTCCAGATCTGCTTAGAGCCCAGAGGGTGTGACCTGGAAAAAGCAGCCTGTTTGGGCCTGGAAAAAGGGGTCTGATTTCTGAGTTCACCTGGACCTAGAGGATGGGGGAATCCCTGTATCAGCCCCAAATGGTGGGTTGCCAGACTGAGCAAACACACACACCTAGAATCATGCTTGGCACATAATAAGCGCTCTAGAAATACTTATTGAATTAACAGACTTTTAAAAAATGGTAACATTGTGGGTGGTGCCTGTGGCTCAGTGAATAGGGCACTGGCCCCATATACCAAGGGTGGCAGGTTCAAATACAGCCCTGGCCAAACTGCAACAACAACAACAAAAAAAAAAAAATAGCCGGGTGTTGTGGTGGATGCCTGTAGTCCCAGCTACTGAGGCAAGAGAATTGCCTAAGCCCAGGAGTTGGAAGTTGCTGTGAGCTGTGTCGCCATGGCACTCTACCGAAGGCGATAAAGTGAGACTCTGTCTCTAAAAAAAAAAAAAAAAAATGGCAACACTGCCAGTGTGCTGTATGTGAATGCAGATAACTTGATGCCTAAGAATCTCAAACAATAAGATTAAGGCTTTTGTTTGTTTTTCTTTTTTTGAGACAGTGTCTTGCTCTATTGCTAGGGCTAGAATGCAGGTGATAGAGGAAAGTGGACCCCCAAACTAAGGTCCAACCTGAAGGCCAAGTGGGTTTTTGCCTTCGCACAGGAAAGAATTCAAGAGCGAGCTGACAGAGTAAGCAAAAGCAAGTTTAATGAAGTAAGAAAAGAAAAAGAGGGAGGGCGCCCCATAGAGCAGTGACATCTCTCAGAGTAACAAAGAGTAGCACCTTGTGAGTTTCTGGGGTCTTATTTTATACACTTATTTAGTTTTATGTTGAATGGGAGAGAGAATTATTCATGAGATTTCTGGGAAACGGGTGGGGAGTTCTCCAAACTGAGGGTTCCTCCCCTTTTTAAGCCACAAAGAGTAACTTATGGGGGTTGCCATGGCACTTGCAAACTGTCACGATGCTGGGGAAAGTTTCTTTTAATATCCTAATATACTATAAGAAAGATATAATAAAAAATAAAATAAAAAAATAAAAAAAAAGAAGGCTATAATAATCAATGAGTGTAACCTGAAGTTGTCTTTCATGGCTGTTTGGGCCCTACCTGGTGTGGGTCAGTTTTTCCACTCTTTCTTGTTTTATCAAAGACCTGGTTCGGGGCCTATGACTCCTGTCAGTTCCCTATTGCACAGTGGCATCATCTTAGCTCACTGCAATCTCAAATTTCTAGGCTCAAGCGATCCTCCTGCCTCAGCCTCTTGAGTAGCTAGGACTACGGGTGGGCACCACAATGCCTGGCTAATTTTTCTGTTTTATGTGGGGTCTTGTTCTGTTGCCCAGGCTGGTCTCAA
Source organism: Otolemur garnettii (assembly GCF_000181295.1). NCBI lineage: Eukaryota > Metazoa > Chordata > Mammalia > Primates > Galagidae > Otolemur > Otolemur garnettii. The sequence goes on from NW_003852404.1 coordinate 3,024,858, forward strand.
ACTCCTGGCTCATGCAATCCTCTTACCTTAGCCCCCCAAAGTGCTGGGATTACCATAGTGTGAGCCACCATGCCCAGCCAGGAATAAATTTGGGGGCACAATCTATCCCCCCCAAGTCCATTCCACATCACAAAACTGTGGCCGGGTGCAGTGGCTCACTTCTGTAATCCCAGCACTTGGGAGTCTAAGGTAGATGAATTGCCTGAGCTCACAGGTTTGAGACCAGACTGAGTCAGAGCAAGACCCCATCTCCAAAAAATAGCCAAGCGTTGTGGTGGGCACCTGTAGTCCCAGCTACTTGGGAGGCTGAGGCAAGAGGATCACTTGAGCCCAAGAGTTTGAAGTTGCTGTGAGCTA
>NW_003852404.1:3025415-3033674 GCF_000181295.1 Otolemur garnettii
TTTTTTTTTTTTTGAGACAGAGCCTCAAGCTTTCACCCTGGGTAGAGTGCTGTGGCATCACAGCTCACAGCAACCTCCAACTTCTGGGCTCAAGCGATTCTTCTGCCTCCACCTCCCAAGTAGCAGGGACTACAGGTGCTGCCACAATGCCCTGCTATTTTTTGTTGCAGCCATCATTGTTGTTTGGCAGGCCCGGCTGGATTCAAACCCGCCAGCTCAGGTGTATGTGGCTGGCACCTTAGCCGTTTGAGCTGCAGGCACCGAGCCTTTTCTTCTTATTTTAAAATTAATATCAACGTATGTTTATAATTGTTTTAGACATAAAAAGTATGCCATTTATGGCCAGGTGCGGTGGCTCATGCCTGTAATCCCAGCACTCTGGGAGGCCAAGGTGGGTGGATAGCTTGAGATCAGGAATTCAAGAACAGCCTAAGTAAGAGCAAGACCCCATTTCTACTAAAAATAAAAGAAATGAGCCAGGCGTTGTGGAGGACACCTGTAGTCCCAGCTACTTGGGATGCTGAGGCAGGAGGATTACTTGAGCCCAGGAGTTTGAGGTTGCTGTGAGCTACAATGCCACAGCACTCTATCCTTGGTAATACAGTATGACTTTTCTGTCTTAAATGAACAAAAAAAGAATACCATCCTCCAATGACCTCCCACAGACACACTCATAAAATCTATGCGTGAATGGCTGCAGTTTTCCCATAATCATTTACTTGAGATTTTGCATTATTAGAAATTCCATGGGGCTGACTTGTGTTGGATCACGGAGAATAATGCCCCTCACTTCTGGCTGCCCATCACGTGGAGGAATAAGAAGACAATGGCTGGACCCAATCTAGACTTTCTAAGTGTCCTACCACTCACGGAGCTTCAACGGCCTTGGAAAAATAACTTGTGTTTCCCAATTGCCAGAAGGACCCAAACCTTGACCTTGAGGGAGAAGGTACTTGAGAACTTTTCAACTTTTTTCTACCTTGACATAGAATGTTCCCAGGCCACTGCCCCACGCAATATGCTTGAGGTGGCTCCAGGTGAACTGCCAACTTAATTCTCATAACCACTCAATGAAGCGGGCACCATTTTCACCCCACTTTATACAGGAGGAAGCAAGACTCAAGGAGAGCAAGTAATTTGCTCCAAGAAACACAGCTAGTAAAACAGAGTTAGAGTTTAAACCTAGGAGGTCTGACTCCAGAGCCTGCACTGTTTGCAACCTGCAGTAATAACTGGGGGATTTGACACAATAAACGTGCTGATTATAAAGAATTCAAGGATTACAGAAAAACCCAAACAAGAAACCCAAATCGCTATAAACCCTATCCTACCCCTTAGCAGTAACGTATCATTATAGATGAACATCCCTTGAATCCCTGGGAGTATTTACATAGGTGGATGGGAGAAAATAATGGTAATAATGACAGCTTCCATCCAATAAGCACCATGAGCTGGACACTGTTCTGAGCGCTTTCCATGAATTAACACATTTAATTTACCCAAAGAGAGATGGAGAGACATAATTTTATTAAAATGAGCTCATTTCACATAGTCAGGGTTCACATCAGCAGCCAACCACCTGGCGATGTTTTTCCCCAAAGCTTGTTCTTTCCTCAGTTTCGCCGTCCTCTCCCTGCATTCCAATCAAATCCTCAGCCCAGAGTCCTTGGGTTGCAAAAGCTGAGGCTTTAAATAGCACCCTCTGCGCAGCTGCTGCCCGGTCAAATGTCTCTGCTGTTCCCCAAGGCAGTGGTGTTATTTGTGGAAGTGAAGTTTGCCGGAGGCTCGACATATGCTTTTTATTTGTTAGAGTAGGTGGCTGGGCCTTGGCGTGCTCCTTTTTGGCTTTCTAAGTGTTAGACTTTCACTACCTTTTCTCCAGTCCAAGTGAAGCTCAGTCTTCAGATCTTGCCCAGCGGATACCAAAGAGTCTCAGATGAGGATGCTGTTGGAATTTGCCGAATGATTCAGAAAGGTCAGCCGGCTGCTCATCCTTCCCAGATGACAAAAGATGAGGAGGGCAACCGCGCTCCAAAGGGGCTGCCCAGCCAATGAGGAGAAGGGAGACTGCTCTCCGCCTTTTGCTCCTGTGGGCCTGACCCCAAGGGTCCCTTGTCTCAGCTGCCCCTGAAGCAAAAGGCGGCTCTCACATTTAGAAGGATGGAACCAACACCTCCAGGGAGGACGGCTTACAGGCAAAACTGAAGAGATGATTTTTCCAGCCTGCCTGGGAGGATGGCCCACCCCCTGTTCTCCACCCTCTTGCTACCATTGACACTTCTCTTTCTGACCCTCAAGCAGTTACCAAGTCTTGTTGATTTCACTTTGATATACTGTCCATGTCCTTGGCCAAAGTAGCTAAAGTACAAATGGCCTTTACCTCTCAACCACTGAAATACCCTTCTCCTGCAGCCTCTCTTTTTTTTTTTTAGAGACAGACTCTCACTTTGTCGCCCTCAGTAGAGTGCTGTTGCATTGCAACTCACAGCAACCTCCAGCTCTTGGGCTTAGGCAATTCTCTTGCCTCAGCCTCCAGAGTAGCTAGGACTATAAGGCACCCACCACAATGCCTGGCTATTTTGTCATTGTTGTTGTTGCAGTTTGGCCGGGGCTGGGTTTGAACCCGCCACCCTCAGTATATGGGGCCAGCACCCTACTCATTGAGCCACAGGCGCCGCCCCCCTACAGGCTCTTTTAATACCCTTTACTCTGTCCTGCAAACAGCAAGTCAGCATTTTTCATTCCCTTTAGAATCAACTTTATAGGGGCGGCGCCTGTGGCTCAGAGGAGTAGGGCCCCATATACTAGAGGTGGCAGGTTCAAACCTAGCCCCGGCTGAAAACTGCAAAAAAAAAAAAAAAAAGATTAATATAATCAACTTTATTTTAAGGTATAATTGACATACAAAAAATGTACTCATTAAAAGTAGAATTGGGGCAAATATATATACCATAGAACTTTATTTATTTATTTATTTTGGCCGGGGCTGAATTTGAACCCACCACCTCCAGCATATGGGGCTGGCGCCCTACTCCTTTGAGCCACAGGCACCACCCCATTTTTTTTTTTTAAAGACAGAATCTCACTCTGTCACCCTGTGTAGAATGCCATGGCATCATAGCTCACAGCAGCCTCAAATTCTTAGGCTCAAGTGATTCTCTTGCCTCAGCCTCCTGAGTAACTGAGACTACAGGTGCCCACCATGACTCTGGCTAGTTCTATTTTTGGTAGAGATGGGGTCTCACTGTTGCTTAGGCTGGTCTCCAACCCCTGAGCTAAGGCAATTCACCCGCCTCAGCTTTCCAGAGTGCTAGGATTACAAACATGAGGCACTGCACCTAAAGACACAAAACATTTTTAATAGACTATTTTTTAGAGCAATTTTGGGGTCACAGCAAAACTGAGCAGAAAATACAGAGATTGCTCATCTGTGACCTATCCACACACATGTAGACTCCCCTATTACTGACACCCTGCACATGGTGGTGCATTTCTTGCAATCGATGAACCTACACTGACCTATTGTTCTATCACCCAAAGTCCATCGCTTACCTGAGGATTCACTCTTGGTGTCATACATCTTATAGGTTTTGACAAATATATATGACAGGTATCTACCATTATGGTATCTTATAGAAAATAGTTTCACTGCCCTAAAAATCCTCCTTCCCCTCTAACCACTGGCAATCACTGATCTTTTTACTGCCTCTATAGTTTTGCCTTTTCTAGAATGTTACATCATTGGAATAATACAGCATGCAGCCCTTTCAGATCGTCTTCTTCCACTCAGTAATTTGCATGAGTTTTCTCAATTTTTTTTTCATGGCTTGATTGTTCCTATCTTTTTAGCACTGAACAATATTCCATCTTCTGAATGTACTGCCGTTTCTTCATCCATTCGCTACTTCTTGGCTTTCAAATTTTGTCAATTATAAATAAAGCTGCTATAAACATCATGTGTAGGTTTTTATGTGGACATAACTCTTCATTCCTGTGGGTAAATACCAAGATGTATGATTGCTGGGTCATCTGGTAAGGATATATCTAGTTCTGTAAGAAACTGCCAAACTGCCTTCCAAAGTGGCTGTAACCTTTTGCATTCCCTTGAGCTTCTGGGGACATGATTGAGAGTTCCTATTTCTCCACATCCTCGCCAGCATTTGGTATTGCCAGTGCTTTTGATTTTGGCAATTCTGATAGGGAGGCAGTGGTATCTCATTGTTGTTAAAATTTACAATTCCCTATGGACATACTGTGTATAATATCTTTTCATATGCTTACTTGACGTCTGTCTATCTTCTTTCACGAGGGATTTGGTTAAAACTTTTGCCCATTTTTCTTATGGTTGAGTTGTAAGAGTTTTTGGTATATTTCAGATGACCATCTTTTATTACATGTGGTTTTGCAAATATTGTCTTCTAGCTGGTGCCTTGTCACTTTATTGCCTTTTGCACAGCAAAAAAATTTTAAATTTCTTATTAAAGACGAGTCAAGTGCAGTAGTGGGAAGGGAGGAAAGAACAGAATGAGTTCTAACTATGAACAATCAACTGAGATCACTCACGACCTTTAGGCCAGCCACTTTTATTAACTTTAATGAGGCTCAACTCATCAATTATTCCTTTTGTGTATTATGTGTGTGTCTAAAAAATTATTGCCCTACCCAACATCAGGTAAGTTGTTTCCTTTTTTTTTTTTTTTTTGAGACAGAGTCTCACTCTGTTGCCCAGGCTAGAGGGCAGTGGTGTGATCATAGCTCACTGCAGCCTCGAACTCCTGGGCTCAAGACATCCTCCAGCTTTAGCCTCCTGAGTAGCTGGGACTACAGGTGCATACCACCGTATCTGGCTCATCTCCTATGTTATCTTCTAGGAGTTTGTAGTTTTGCATTTTACATTTAGATCTCTGATGCATTGTGAGCTGATGTTTGTGAAGGGTTCATGCTGTTGCATTTGGATGTCCGTTTGTTCCAACAGCACTTATTAAAAACATTATCTTCTCTCCACTGGATTGCCTTTCCTCCTTAATCAAAGATGAAATAAATATATTTTTGTGGGTCTATTTCTGGACTCTTCTGTTCCATGCATCTATTTGTCTGTTCTTTTGCCAATAACTCGCTGTCTTGATTTTTGTAACTTCACAGTAATTCTTGAACTTGGGTAATATCAGTTCTCTAACTTTGGTCTTCTTCAATATCAGGTTGACTATTCTGAGTCTTTTGCCTCTCTACATAAACTTTAAAATCAGTTTGTTGATACCTACAAGATCATTTGCCGGATTTTGATTTGGATTGTAATGGAATCTATAGACCAAATCGGAAAGAACTGACAACTTGAAAATATTTAGTTTTCCTAAGAACATGGGAATATTTCCCCACTTACTTGGTTTTTCAGCGTTTTTCATTAGTGTTTTGTAGTTTTCCTCACACAGTTCCTATATGTATTTTACTAGATTTATACTTAAGCACTTCATTTTGGGGGTGCTGATGTAAATCTAACACCACATATAAAAAATAACTCAAAATGGATTAAAGTCATAGATGTAAAGCCTCAAACTATAAAACTCTTAGAAGAAAACAGCTTGGCTCGGTGCCTGTGGCTCAAGTGGCTAAAGCGCCAGCCATATACACCTGAGCTGGTGGGTTCGAATTCAGCCCAGGCCTACCAAACAACAATGATGGCTGCAACCAAAAAATAGCCAGGCATTGTTGCGGGCGCCTGTGGTCCCAGCTACTTGAGAGGCTGAGGCAGGAGACTCACTTGAGCCCAGGAGTTGGAGGTTGCTGTGAGCTGTGTTTCCACAGCACTCTACCCAGGGAGACAGCTTGAGGCTTTGTCTCAAAAAAAAAAAAAAAAAAAAAAAAGAAGAAGAAAACAGCTTTACGACATTGGATTTGACAATGATTTCTTAGACATGACACCAAAGACACCAGCAACAAAAGAAAAACAGACAAAATTTTAAAAGTTTAGGCAGTACCTGTGGTTCAGTGGGTAGGACACCAGCCCCATATACCGAGGGTGGCAGGTTTGAACCCAGCCCTGGCCAAAATGCAACAAAAAAAATAGCCAGGCATTGTGGCGGGCGCTTGTAGTCCCAGCTACTTGGGAGTCTGAGGCAAGAGAATTGCCGAAGCTCAGGAGCTAGAGGGTGCTGTGAGCTGTGACACCATGGCACTCTACCGAGGGCAATAAAGTGAGACTCTGTCTCTAAAAATAAATAAATAAATAAATAAGCATACTGCCAATGTAAGCACCCAGTGGCAAGTTTGTGAACTTAAGTGCATAGCTGTCGTATACATACAATGGAATGTTCTTCAACATTTAAAAGGAAGAAAATTCTGTAATATTCGACAACATGGCTAAATCTTAAGGCCATTATGGTATGTGAAATAAAATACTGTATGATTCCACTTACATGAACTACTTAGAATAGTTAAAGTCCTAGAGACAGAAGGCAGAGCAATGGTTTCCAGGCACTAGGAGAAGGGGGAAATGGGGACTTATTGTTTAACGGGCACAGACTTTTGGTTTTACAAGATGCAAAGAGCTTTGGAGATCGACAGCAGAGATGGTGGTGATAGGCGCACTTTGTGAATGTATTTAATAACTGAACAGTATATATAAAGGTGGTTAAGATGGTAAATTTCATGTTATGTGTATTTTACTGCAATAAAAAAAAATTGGAAAAAAAATAAGTGTGCCTGCCCACTCCGCCCTCTGGGTCCCCTGGAGTTTTTATCTCTCAGACTTGTCTGCACTGAGCCTCTAGCAATCCATCAATTACCGTTCTGGCTTCCCTACCCAGCACGGTTTCCATGGAGGTTTCTGCTCTAGTAAATTGTGATCTCCTGTATCTGCCCATCTGTCTCTCCAATCCTGGGGGCAGCAGTTCGCCCTGTGACCTCACTTCTCCTATAAATCTGAGAGTTGTGGACGTTTCCGCTTTCACTTGTTAGGATGGAGTGGTGACTTCTGAGTTTCTGACAGGCCGGATGGGAAACTGAAGACCTACAACCATTTTCATCTCCTGCCAAAGTTCCCTCCTCTCTCTTTCTAGCTCCATGCCCACCCTTCCCCTCCACACGCAAGATACAGACCAGGGACCAGCCAACCTATTCTGTAAAGGGCCAGACGGTAAATATTTTCAGCTTTGCCTGCCACCCAATCTCTTCGCAACGATGCGATTTGCCTTGTCATGGTAGCATAAAAGCGTTTAGACAGCACATAAACAAACATGAGTGAGGCCAGGATTGGCTGGATTTCACTGACTGCCAATAGTTTGTCAGACAGCTGCTCTGCATACATGTATATATAGAGAGAGTGCTATTTTTGTGTGAAATGGGGAGTGGGATAAGAATGTATGTTTGTATTTGCTTATATTTGCATAAAACATTGGAATGATACGGAAACCAGGGAAATCTGAACAGGGAAACTTTAACATGAAGAATGACTAACCCAGTGTTTTTTAAGCTTTCTAATTTCACAGCACACTTGAACCTATAGTTAAACTTCTTATTTTTGAGACAGAGTCTTAGGCTGTCACCCTGGGTCGAATGCTAAGGCGTCACAGCTCACAGCAACCTCATACTCTTGGGCTCAAGTGATTCTCTTGCCTCAACCTCCCAAGTAGCTGGGACTATAGGCACCCCCCACAACGCCAGGCTATTTTTTGGTTGTAGTTGTCATTGTTGGGCCTGGGCTGGATTTGAACCCACCAGCCTCAGTGTATGTGGCTGGCATCCTAGCTCCTGAGCTACAGGGGCCAAGACCTATAGTTAAACTTCTGTGGGACACTTAAATGATGGTGATTTTTAAAAGGGTAAAAAATATATATAGACATATTGTGCTTTGAACTTCTTTGGAAAATAATTTAATTAATGATCTTTAAATTTTTTCACAGCATGCCTAGGTCCTCTCGTGGCACATCAGTTGAAAATTGCTGGACTAGGCTGGGCGCAGCGGCTCTGACCTGTAATCCTAACATTCTGGGAGGCCAAGGTAGATGGATTGCCTGAGCTCAGGAATTCAAGACCAGCTTGAACAAGAGTGAGACCCTGTCTCCGAAAAAAAAGTAAGACTCTGTCTCAAAAAAAATAAAAGAAAGAAAGAAAGATCAGTGTACTGGCTCGGTGCCTGTGGCTCAAGTGGCTGACGCCTTAGCGCCACACACATACACCTAAGGTGGCGGGTTCGAATCCAGCCCGGACCCGCCAAACAACAATGACGGCTGCAACCAAAAAATAGCTGGGTGTTGTGGCAGG
>NW_003852404.1:3033931-3060184 GCF_000181295.1 Otolemur garnettii
CATTGCCCCATGTGTGGCTAGGAACCGCTGGAAGTGTAGCTAGTGTGACTGAGAACCCGAATATTTACTTTAATTCATTTTAATTAACTTATATTTAGATCTAAGCAACACACGTGGTGGCTGGGGGCTACCACATTGGACAGAGCAGCTCTGAAGAATACAGACATAGCAGATGTTGGGTGTAGCAGCTGCCTCTAAGGCTGAGTGGACCCAAGGAAGGAACACACTTAGAAGTGTTCCTCTCCTGTCCCCCCCAAGGGACCTCACTGGGATTCAGACCTCACTGGAGAGTGTGGATGCTAGAATCGTGTATACCATTGGCTTTCTTGTACATCTTGGACAGAGAAGCATCCACTGGCAGCCACACATAGAGGCCTGAAGCCTGAAGAAAAGCAGAACAGGAAGAAAAGCCCCTTCTTCTTGCAGTTTCCCTCAGCGCCCTCTACTGACAGAGTCTAGCATTTTTCCATCTGCCAAAGTCAAAATGTGGAGAGTCTAGCTCCAAGGTCACAAAGCAACATAAAGAAGAGTGACATGGCTCGCACCTATGGCTCAAGTGGCTAAGGCACCAGCCACATACACCTAAGGTGGCAGGTTTAAATCCAGCCCAGGCCCGCCAAACAGTGACAGCTGCAACCAAAAAATAGCCGGGCATTGTGGCGGATGCCTGTGGTCCCAGTTACTTGGAAGGCTGAGGCAGGAGACTCACTTGAGCTCAGGAGTTGGAGGTTGCTGTGAGCTGTGATGCTATGGCACTCTACCAGGGGGACAACTTGAGGCTCTGTCTCAAAAAAAAAAAAAAAAAATAGGCTTGGCGCCTGTGGCTCAAGTGGCTAAGGCACCAGCCACATACACCTAAGGTGGCAGGTTTAAATCCAGCCCAGGCCAAACAACGACAGCTGCAACCAAAAAATAGCAGGGCGTTGTGGCAGACTCCTGTGGTCCCAGCTACTTGGGAGGCAGAGGTAGGAGACTCGCTTGAGCCCAGGAGTTGGAGGTTGCTGTGAGCTGTGAAACCACGGCATGCTACCTAGGGGGATAGCTTGAGGCTCTGTCTCAAAATAAATAAATACATAAACAAATAAAAGAAGAGTGACGTTAGGGCTGAGAAGCAACGAATTGAAAAATGAGAAGATGGCGGTTCAAAGGAGTAGGGTGCTGGCCCCATATGCCAGAGGTGGAGGGTTCAAACTCAGCCCTGGCCAAAGTCTGCAAAAAAAAAAAAAAAAAAAAGAGAGAGGGCAGATAGAAACTAGGGGAAGCATACTTTTCACTGCATACTTTGCAATATTATTTTGACTTTGACTCACCCAACAAATTAAAGAAGATGGGTAGGGTTCCCATAATCCCAGCACTTTGGGAGATTAAAACAGGAGGGCCCCTTACAGCCAGGAGTTGGATACCACCATCCTGGGCAACATAGCAAGACCCTATCTCTACAAAAAATTTTAAAAATTAGCTGGGCATGGTGGCATGGGCCTGTAGTCTCAGCCACTCTAGAGGACAAGGCAGGAGGAATCACTTGAGGCCAAGTATTCAAGACCAGCCTAGGCAACCTAGTGAGACCCTGTCTCCACAAAAACAAATTTTAAAAAAATAGCTAGATGTGGTGGCACATGCCTGTTGTCCTAGTTACTGAGAGGCTGAGGCAAGAGGATCGCTTAAGGCTAGGAATTCAAGATGGCCTCTGAACTCCAGTATGAGCATCAGAGTGAGACTTTGTCTCTAAAAGATAAAATAAAATACAATAAGAAGATGAAAATACATACCAAGCAAATCCAAATCCAAAGAAAGCTAGGACAATAAAGTATCAGAAAGAAAAAAGGCCACATATATCATTAAAGATGATCATTAAAAAGATCTTTATACATAGGAGGTACAACGATCACAACATGAATATTCATACTAATACCGTGTTTCCCTGAAAATAAGACCTACCCAAAAAATAAGCCCTAGCAGGATTTCTATGCATTTGTTAAATATAAACCCTACCCCAATAATAAGACCTAGTGATGGGGGTTTCTGTGAGGAGCGGTGTGTAAGACTGGAATACCTTTTATCTGCCACAGCTCCTTCTCCCAGCTGGTCACACTTGCATGGGTACACGTGTGGTAACTCCGGTTGCAGGCATCCGACTGTGCACATGCGAACGGCTGGGGAAAGGAGCTCATGCATCACTAGCGCCAGCCCCACCAACAAGGTCGGCTCCCCCGTCAGGTTCCAGAAGAAGATGACTTAACTATATTTGAATAAATGTAGATTGTTGTATTATACTTAATAAACATAAGACATCCCCTGAAAATAAGCCCTAGTGTGTCTTCTTGAGAAAAAATAAATATAAGACAGTGCCTTATTTTCAGGGAAACATGGTAGAACTTAGAAATACTGATAGACTTACAAGGCAAAGTAGATGAATTTGCAATAGTGGTTGAAGATTTTTTTTTTTTTTGAGACAGAGCCTCAAGCTATTCCCCTGGGTAGAGTACAGTGGCATCACAGCTCACAGCAACCTTCAACTCCTGGGTTCAAGTGAGTCTCCTACCTCTGCCTCCCAAGTAGCTGGGACCACAGGCACTCGCCACAACACCTGGCTATTTTTGGTTGCAGCTGTCGTTGTTTGGCGGGCCCAGGCTGGATTCAAACCCACCACCTTAGGTGTATGTGGCTGGCGCCATAGCCACTTGAGCCACAGGAGCCGAGCCATAGTTGAAGATATCAACATAACCCTCTGAAAAACCGGTAAAGCAAAGAGAATAAAAGCAAGGATACAGAATATTTGAACAATTAATGAGCTTAAGCAAATATATATAACTGCACCCACAAACCCAAAATATAAATTATTCTTAAAATCACCTATGACAAGTAAAAATGAATCACGTGCTAAGCTACAAAAGAATCATTACTCAATTCCTAAGACGTGACAACAGTTACCTAAATCAAATGCAGTCATAGAGAGAATCCATAACAGAAAAGCTTTATATGTCTGAAAACTAAAAATCGTACTCTAACCCATGTGGTAAGGGTGCTATAATAAGGAAAATTAAATTCTTAGTATGAAGACAAAGATATATTAAAATCAGCAAGGTGTTGCTAAAGCATTTCTTACAGGGAAAATTATAACTTCGAACGTGTATCTTCGCAAACAAGAACGTGAAAACAAGGTGATGCGAATATTAAAGAAGCTTAAAAAATAACAGAGTACATCTCTTTGAAGGAGCAAGAAAATAATATAGATAAGAGCAAATATCTATGAAATGGGGGCCTGGGAAAAATAAAGATGATTAGCAAACCAAACGTTGGTTCTGGAAGAAGAAACATCTAAGAAGACAGACAAACGCCCAACAAAGAGAGAGAGCATATGAATGAAATACATAATAAAAGAGAGTAAATAAACAACTGTAGCTACAGGAGACATGTTTATGCAAAACCATAAAGAAGTTTTGCTGTATCAGGAGGCTCTGAGCTTTTAACAATAAAAAAAAGAAATCTACCTAAATTGATTTATAAACTCGGGAATGTGTCGTCTCATCTAACAAGAAGTCCCAAAGAAGGATTATTCGGGGATTGGTCAATTTCACTTCCCTGAAGTCATAAAAGCCAAGTTGCTTCCCATTGATCTCCTTGGCCCCCCTCCGTGCATCCCCTTTATTCCTAGACCAGCCCCCTTTCTAGACACAAGATAGGAGCTCCGGGCTTCACATGGTCACAGCTACATTCATTGGCAGAAAAGGGCCTGTTTCTTTCTGGGTTTCTGATTTCTACAGGGAAAAAATAATTGTTTACCCTGAAGTCTACCACCCTCTGCTCCCTACATGCTTGTCCCTTCTGCCTCATTGCCTTCTATACCCACATCTAAGCCAATCACCAACAAGGAAAAGGGAACCACCATGTTTGACAAAGGCCAAACCTAGGTTGCTCTCCAAGGCTGGAACGGGTTGCACTCTCTCTTAAAGCGTATGACAAAGGGAAGAAAAAATGGGGGAATGGGGGGAATGGCTTTGGGGAGGCAGGCAACCGTGTTTGCTATTGTTGTGAATAACTATATGATGACGAGTTTTGGAAATCTAAGAAAATGGATGCACTTCTTGGAAAAATATGAAATTGGTACCAGAAGCAGAAAAAGTTTCAGGTGAAATATTCTGTTCATTTGGTAATTAATTATTGAGTGCCTATCAAGTGCTAGGCAGTATTGAAAACCTGATAAATAGTTGCCACCATCATTCCCCTGCCCCTACTATCAATCAAAAAGTCACCAGGCCAGGATGGATTTACAGGCAAGTTCTACCAAACTTCTAGAGAACAGCTAGCTTTTATTCTTCTTTTTTTTGTTTTGTTTTGTTTTGTTTTTGAGACGGAGCCTCAAGCTATCCCTCTGGGTAGAGTGCTGTGGCATCACAACTCACAGCAACCTCCAACTCCTGGGCTCAAGCGAGTCTCCTGGCTCAGCCTCCCAAGTAGCTGGGACCACAGGCACCCACCACAATGCCCAGATATTTTTTGGTTGCAGCCGTCATTGTTGTTTGGCGGGCCCAGGCTGGATTTGAACCCGCCACCTTAGGTGTATGTGGCTGGCACCTTAGCCACTTGAGCCACAGACGCTGAGCCGCTAGCTTCTATTCTTATTCAAGTTTTCCCAGAGAAGAGAAGAGAGAAAGTTGCTTAACTAATTTATGAATCTAGTTATGCCTTGATATTATAGCCAGGACAGAATGAGAAAAGATCATTATTGTCCAGTTTCACTTAAAATTATAGATACAAAATTCCCAATTGAAAAATTGAAGTAGGGTTTATTTTAGAAATGTACAGATGATTTAGAATCAGATAATTCTACTGAGGTATTTCAGATTGAAGGAAAAAAATACTTCAATATTTCAACAGCTACAGGAAAACACCTATTTGGAATTAAAGTAGCTTTCTTAAACTGATAAAAGTTCTCTATCAAATAGCTACAGCAGACATCATTAAGGAAAAACTGTAGACTGACCTTTAATATGGAAACCAGACAAGAATACTTCCTTATAACTTTGCTGTGCTGGAGATCTGGTATACAATAAAAATGGCATCACAATTTAAGGAGGAAAGAACAGATTATATAACAGCAAAACTAGTACAAATTCTTTTTTCCTTCTTCCCAATGTCACAGATGGAAGATTTGTTCTTACCAAAGAGCTTAGCAACCTCAGGATACAAATTTTTTTCCTTTCCTAATTGGGTCAAGAACTTTCACCTTTCATTTAAAGCCCTTGAAGGCTTCCCTTTGGCATATCCAAATTGCTACAACATTACTCTTGTGCTTTGGGGCCATTATTGAGTAAAATAGGGTTATCTTTTTTTTTTTTTTAGAGACAGAGTCTCACTTTGTCACCCTTGGTAGAGTGTTATGGCATCACAGCTCACAGCAACCTCCAACTCCCAGGCTTAGGCAATTCTCTTGCCTCAGCCTCCCAAGTAGCTGGGATTACAGGTGCCCGCCACAACACCCAGCTATTTTTTTGTTGCAGTTTGGCCGGGGCCGGGTTCGAACTTGCCACTCTCAGTATATGGGGCCAGCACCCTACTCACTGAGCTGCGGGTGCTGCCCTAAAATAGGATACTGGACGAGGGAGGATCACTTCCTGGGCAGGACGGTTCAAGATTTCATCATGTTATTCAGAATAACACACACAATTTAAAACTCATGAATTGCTTAATTCTGAGAGTTTCCATTTAATATTTTCTCACTGTGGTTGACTGTGGGTAACTAAAAGTGAGGACAAGGGAAGACTACTGCTTTAAAAAAGGTCAAAATACCTTCAGGTGAACAGATTAAGGACCTAATGGGAAAAAGCAAAGCTATAAAACTATTAGGGAAAAAAAGGTAGGCAAACGTTGCTGTGCTTTTGGGGTCAGTAAGAAAGAATTTTTCAAAGAAAATGAATGGATGTGACTATGTCCAAATGAAAGACTGTTGCTTGTATCAGTTAGATCTAGGCTTACCTAGGAGAGCAAGCGATCCCAGATTGGTGACAGACCCAGTCCTTCCGTGGGGGATGTTTCAGCATCCTCAGCAGGAGGCTCCTACCACCTGATACAACAAAAAGTGGGAAGGAGGAAAGAGGAGAGAAGAAGGGGGCCTTTCTCTTCATGACTATCACCTGCATGAAAATAAAAAAACCCAAAACAATATTGCCTGCAAAGTCCCCATTACTTTCTTTTATTTCTCTCTCTCTCTCTCTTTCTTTCTTTTTTTTTTTTTTGAGACAGAGCCTCAAGCTGTCCCCCTGGGTAGAGTGCCGTAGCATCACAGCTCACAGCAACCTCCAACTCCTGGGCTCAAGCGAGTCTCCTGCCTCTACCTCCCAAGTAGCTGGGACCACAGGCGCCCACCACAACACCTGGCTATTTTTTGGTTGCAGCCATCATTGTTGTTTGGCGGGCCCAGGCTGGATTTGAACCCACCAGCTCAAGTGTATGTGGCTGGCCTCTTGGCTGCTTGAGCCACAGGTGCCAAGCCAACTTTCTTTTATTTCTTATGGCTACACCTGCAAGGTATTCTGGGAAATGTAGTCTTTTGCCCAGAAGCTTTATGTCCAATTAAAAATCAGAGTTTGTGCATTTGTTTTAAGAAAGAAAGGGAGCGCAGTGGTTGGGGACAGTTAATAGCTGTACAGAAAGAAGCACCACACATAAAGTTAAATCCGGGAGATTAATATATTGCCAAAGTTAACTGGCAATATAATCCTGTATATTTTGGACATACAGTATACGATGGACATTAATATCTCAAATATGGCTCAGCGCCTGTGGCTCAAGTGGCTAAGGCACCAGCCACATATACCTAAGGTGGCGGGTTTGAATCCAGCCCGGGCCCGCCAAACAACAACGAGGGCTGCAACCAAAAAATAGCCAGGCATTGTGGCAGGTGCCTGTAGTCCCAGCTATTTGGGAGGTGGAGGCAAGAGACTCGCTTGAGCCCAGGAGTTGAAGGTTGCTCTGAGTTGTGATGCCACAGCACTCTATCCAGGGGGACAGCTTGAGGCTCTGTTTCAGAAAAAAAAAAAAATCTCAAATACACAGCAAACCAGAAGACAAGAAACAAGAAGGGGGGTATGTTACATAAAAATGTGGACATAATATATGCAAGCAATTCATAGAAGAAGAGACCAGAATGGCCAATAAACAAAGAGATGTTTAAGCTTATTAATAATCAGGGAAATGTGAAATAGAGTGAGAAACGGATACTATTCTGCGCCCAATGATAAAATATGGGATAATACCAAACTGTTAAGGATGTGGGGAAAATAGAACCCTTATGCAATGCTGGGGGGCATGACAATGGGGCAGCCAATTTGAAGAGCAATTTGGAAGTCCGTGTCTCGTATACCACAAATCCAGCCTTGTGTATGAACCACAGAGAAATTCTTCCTTAAGTACACACAGAGATATGCTCAGGGATGTTTATTACAGCATAGTATATGTATAATGATAGTGTCGGAAGTAGTAGAGATGTTCAATAATTATGAAATGAAATATAATGTGCATAAATGATGGAATACAGGAGTCAAAAAAAGTCACTAGATTTGCAGTCATTTACCCCACCTACCTATTTACAGTGATGTCAAAGTAGCAGAATAAGATGCATAGCAATGTGTCCCTATATCATTAACAGCAAATGGGGGAAATGCTTATTAGGTTAATCATAAGACACATACTGACATTATCAGGTGTAAAATGCAAAGGATTTCACAAACCTTAACGTGCCAAAAGTTGGTTCTGGAAGAAGAAAAGAAATTTGAAAGGATAGACGGAAGTCCTGACAAAGATTGTTATTGTGATGACAATATCATATGTTGTTTATGTAAATGCATGTGCCTGCATTTAAAATGCAAATGAGTTTGTAAGTGTAAATAAAATGGATAGAAAACTGGAGAATGGTGACTATGAGGCAAGTTGTCCAAGACTGGAGATGGAAGATGAACAGAAAAAAGTTGAATTAAAAATAAAATAAATAATAAATAATAAACCATGGGACAGATTGAAGCTTCGTAAGGGTAGATCTGGGCTCAACATACATCTTTCAACTCACAGACCCCTGTTTTATGAATAATTGGGAGCTCAATAATTTTTCTTTTTTCTTTTTTTTTTTGAGACAGAGCCTCAAGCTGTCCCCCTGGGCAGAGTGCTGTGGCATCACAGTTCACAGCAACCTCCAACTCCGGGGCTCAAGCGAGTCTCCTGCCTCCGCCTCCCAAGTAGCTGGGACCACAGTGGCGCCCTACCCTTTTGAGCCACAGGCGCCGCCCTCAGTAATTTTTCTTAAATGAATGGATGACTAGTCCCCGAACGCAATATCACTGAGTCTGATGTGCTACCCAGTGGTTCTCAACCTTCCTAATGCCGCGGCCCTTTAATACAGTTCCGTGGGTCCCACAGGTTGAGAACCGCTGTAACATGCAATTTATGTAGCGATTTCTATGAATATTCTGCTCTTTGGGGGTTGCATCATTTGCCTCTAACTGCTTAATCTCATCAAGCAGCACACTCACAATTTCAAGTTATTTCTTGTGAGGCCATTATCATTGCTGGGTGCTTTTTTTTTTTTTCATTTGGAATGGTGTTTCTAAAGCGTCTCTTTCCCTGCAGGTTTTGAGCCATCTGCGATAAAGGAGGTACTTAAGATTTCAATAACAACAAAAACAGATTAACTAAAGGTTTGCCTTTCATGTTGAGTGTATTTCTGCTCGACTTTCAGGTGCCGTGCTACAAAGAGCATTTTGTTTCAGTCGATTGAAAATGAGGCCCAGGCGCTGGATGAAATGCATTGCTTCTCTTTTCAACTGTTTCCAAGTGTGGAAATCTCTTCCCTCAGATATCCACATGGCTTCCTTCATGTCCCTGCTCAAATGTCATCTTTCTGAGAGGCTTTTCTCTATTTATAATAGCATTTCCATGGCTTCCTCACCCCTCCACCCTGCCTTATCAGCCTTCGTGGCACTTCTGATATTATGTCATATGTTTGTTTGTTTATTATCCATCTCCCCACCCTGGAATGTCAGCTCCGTGAGAGCAGACCTTGGGAACAGTGCCTGGAACAGAGTAAGTGCTCACTAAATAGCTATTGCCTGCATGAATGTTGCATTTTCTGAAGAGTTTCATGAAAACCTTTTTTGTTGTTGTTGCAGTTTGGTCGGGGCTGGGTTTGAACCCACCACCTTCAGTATATGGGGCCAGTGCCCTACTCACTGAGCCACCGGTGCTGCCCATGAAAACCTTTTCATTTTACACCTGATAATGTCAGTATGTTTCTTATGATTAACCCAATAAGCATTTCCTCCACTTACTGTTAATCTTTTCACCGTATCTACATACAATAGCACCTCTGTAAGTTGACCACCCGAGGGACCGTCACAAACTGATCAACATAGGGAGATGGTCAGCATAAGGGACTGGGCTTACTGTACTGATAGTACCTGTGGTACATATCTGGTCTATGAAAATTAGGTCAACTTAAGAGGTGGTCAATGGAAGAAGGTTGTCAACTATGGAGGCTCTATTGTATTTATTTATCCGACATATCTTGAGTTCCTACCATGTGCCAGCACTGTGGTGGGTGCTGAGGGATTCTGAGGCAGATGAGACAGACCATCCCGCATAATTTTTCTTTGCTTTCACCGACGAGCGTGATCTCACATGGCTAAAATTGGCATACCCTTATTAATAAGTTTACTCTGTGCCAAGCAAGCACAGAGGCAATCTCATTATATCCATGATCTTTTCCAAACCTCACAACATTCCCATAACGTTGATATTATTATAGTGTCTCAAGATTTTTTTCCCCCCAGAAGCATGCAGTTTATTGGCAGTAAATAAAACAGCAGGATTATCCCATAAAATTTAGCTCATGGTTTGTCAACATCACATAGAGACTTCTCGAGAGGCATACAGGGTGGAGCCATGGAGAACAGGTGCACAGTCCCTGCAAAGAGCCTCCACCCCACCCCACCTGCTCCCTGGGCACTCTGAGCACCAGCACACCTTGGCCTTCAACTTTACAGATTTTTTTAGTGACTGTTTTCTTGCCAAAGTCTTTTATCCAGAAGAAATGCACAGTCATGGGGGCTTTAGAACATATTGGATGTTTATATATAATCACCTTTTTACATGACACAGTCAGGACTGCCCTTTCATGAGAGAGGACTTTGGAGACACCTTAGTATTTTTTGGTTTGTTTTAGAGATAAAGAAATGAAAATTTAGAGAGGTTAAGAAAATTATTCAAGGTGAATAAGAGGTTGAGAGAGGCTTGGGAGGGCAATAGTTCCAGGACTTGAGGACAGTGGTAGGGGTGGGGTGGCACAGAGGGACAGGCAAGAGTCATAAACAGTCTCTATAATTTTTTTTTTTTTTTTGAGACGGAGCCTCAAGCTATCCCCCTGGGTAGAGTGCCATGGCATCATGCTCACAGCAACCTCCAACTCCTGGGCTCAAGCGAGTCTCCTGCCTCAGCCTCCCAAGTAGCTGGGACTACAGGCGCCCGCCACAACGCCTGGCCCTTTTTTTTTTGGTTGCAGCCATCATTGTTGTTTGGCGGGCCCGGGCTGGGGATCAGTCTCTATAATTTTGACCTGGAGTTGGTGCTCGTGGTGCCATTGATGGCAACCTGTTCATGGTAATATAGCCAGAGATGAAATCTCAGGCCCATGAGAATGATGTTAAGAGAATCTAGAAGACACTGACTAAAGACCCTGCCCCTTTCAAATCCACCTTCATCTTTTTCTGGGAAGCAGAGGGTGGGGGAGAATGACTCCCAGTCGAAGGGAGGGAGAGCACCTGCCGGGAGCCGGGGCTCCGTTGGGCTTAGATTATATCAGTGGTTTCAGCGATGCAGGCATTTCAGACTTCCTGGCATTTGCACAATTGAGGCTCCCTTAGGATCCTGGAAGAAATATCATCCAATAACCAGCAAATATCCTTGGCCTCCCAGAGATGCAGTATTGCCAATGACCTTGGCGGTTGTGACCTTCAGAGGAAAATCCAAGCACAAAGTGTGTTGGAGGAAACTGTCCAACCCCAGGGCTGTAGCCCTGCCGACTTCAAAGGGCTGCCTGCCTCTCTGGTCTGGTAGCAATTAGAACCCTTCTGCAATGAGCATGCCAAGATGAAACAGGTGGAGATTTGCCAAGGACCTACCTTCAGCCAGCACCTCAGCTTTTATTCTGGTGACTCTCAGGATGCAGAATGACACCAGGAATCCATTTCAGGGTTGGTTCCCCAGTGGTGGATGAATTCAGATACATAGGAGCACGTAGCCCAGACCCAAGCGGGTCTCCAAGACACAGTCTCTCCATGAGAGAGACAGACTTGGGTCCTGCTTAGCTGTTTGGGTGAGCAGTGGTTTCTTTATGGCATAATAACTTCTTTGGTGCAACTGCTTCTTAACCATAGAGGCAGCCATCCTACTGGAGGGGGCTTGCTCCCCTGCATGGGTCAGGGACATGGTGGGGAGCATTTGATTCATCCAGCTAGAACCCCACCTCCCTGTTGTGGGTCCAGCAGAGGGGCTCTGACCTTTCTTGTCCAGCCTCTAGGCTTCTGCTCTTACTGTTCCTTCAGCCCCCAAAGCCTTTCCTGTCCCTTCTTCCCTTGGCCAACCCTCTCTGTCCTGAGGGGCTCAAATCAATGATCACGGCTTCTAGTGACACTTGTCTGTCATTCCCACCTGCCTGCCAGGTGTCCCTCCTCTGACTCTCTCAGGGCCCCGCTCCCGATGCTCATCACACTGGGGTCCTTTCGCGTCTATTTGCTTCCTCCCTCCTTAAGACCAGGCCGAGGCAGCAACCGCGTGTCGATCTTCTTTTTATCCTGCGTGCCTAACACAGTGTCTGGCAGGCCCTTAGTAAATGTGGAGGGAATGAAATAAACTTACATTACCACACTGGTGAAACAGAACTGGGAAGTTTTAAATTCTGTAAATGGCCTCAGAAGTGGTAGGATTCCCTTATACCAATCGACGGGGGACAAATTAGGACGAGCAAGGCCATCTCAGGCTGACTTCTCTCTCTTCTTCTGTGGAGACGGGATGGCAGACTTCAGCTGGGAGACCTGCGTTGAGACTGCTCAGCCACCGGCTTGCTATGCAGCCCTAAGCCGGGCTTCTGGGCTTACGGTGTTCACCTTCATGCAGGGTGGTGGTTGGACTACATCCAGAGAGCTGAGATTTTTAATTTTGGAGGCTCACGAGGGCCAGGCTCTGTTCTAAAGTGCTTTATATATATCACCTCCTCAAATCTCACAACAACCCTATGACATGGGTAGTATTGTTATAGTCATATTATGAATGGGGAAAATGAGGCACGGAAAAATTGAGTAACTCGCCCAAGGTCATGCAGTTAGTAATGCATGGAGCTGGGGCTTTTACATAACAATCTGTTTCTAGAATCCACCCGTAGCTGTAAGGATGAGCTGCCTCTTAGCCGGCTGACTTATGAGACCCATCCCTGCTTTAATAGAACTCCTTTTATTCTCACACTGAGATATTTACCCTGGATGTCCTCACTGCCATTTCTTTTTTTTGAGACAGTCTCACTTGGCCACCCTTGGTAGAGTGCCGTGGCATCTTAGCTCACAGCAGCCTCAAACTCTTGGGTTCAAGTGATCCTCTTGCCTCAGCCTCCCTGTAGCTGGGACCACAGGTGCCCACCACAATGCCTGGCTACTGTTTTTTGTTTTGGAGATGGGGTCTCTCTCTGGCTCAGACTGGTCTCGAAGCTATGAGCTCAGGCAATCCATCTGCCTTGGCCTCCCAAGTGCTAGGATTACATGCATGAGACACCGAGCCCATCGCTGCTATTTTTTCAATTGTTTGGCTTGTTCTTTTGAACCAGGGTCTTACTCTGTTACCTGGCTAGAGTGCAGTGACATAACCATAGTTCACTGCAACCTCTCAAACTCCTGGGTTCAAGCAATCTGTCTGTCTCAGCCTCCTAAGTAGCTGAAACTATAGGCACATGCCACCACCTGGCTAATTTTTCTATTTTAAGTAGAGACAGGGTCTTTCTCTTGCTTAGACTAGTTTTTCTATTTTTAGTAAGAGACAGGGTTTTACTCTTGCTCAGGCTGGTATGGAACTCTTGAGCTCAAGCAATCCACCCACCTCAGCCTTTCAAAGGGCCAGGATTACAGGCATGAGCCACTGCACCTGGTCCTCGGTGCCAACTTTTAACTGACCACCTCCTCAAGAGACATTCGGCTTTTGTTCTCTGCCCTCCATGCCACTTAGAGAGGCAACTGGCGAGGGAGCAGGCTTGGGAGTTGAACTGAAGCCGCAGCCCCACTGCTCACCTGCTGTCAATGGGTGTGAGTTTCTTCTCCTCCTGGAGCTTCTGTTATGATGCCTGTAAGTGGAGATGGTATCTTCCTCCTCAGCTGCTGTAAGGATGAAATACTACAGCTGGGTTTGCCTGACTTAGCAAATAGAAACACAGGATTCTCAGTTTAACTTGAAATCCAGATCAATGGCGAATAATTTTTTTTTAATGTAAGTATGTCCCGTGCAATTTGAGGGACATAATTATGCTGGTAAATTATTCTTTGTTAACCTGGAATTCCAATTTACGGCGTCCTGTATTCTACCTGACAGCCTGCAGAGGAAGCACCTAGCACGGTGCCTGTCCTGCCAGAAGCGACTTACACACTTTAGAAGGATCTCTGTGGAAGCCCAGCACTTCGTGTTACACCAGACCCACTTAGGAGGACCCGGTTGTGGACCTGAGACTGCATTGTCGGTGTATTTGAGTGGGTGGACCTCGGATTTCAGTAGAGGAGTCTTGAAACTCTTTCAGCCTTTCTGAAACACATTACAATGTGTGGAGGTGTCCCTCCTTGACAGGGGCCAGTCCTCACTGCAGACTTCACCGTCAGCGCCCATCCTGGCCAGGCTCACTGCAGTCAGTTCTCCATCCAAGGGCGCCACCTTGTGCCGGCATCAGGATTGCCAGCTGGGCCCGGGGCTCTCGCAGAGACTGGGGAGGGACTCAGAGAGGCCTGGCTTGCCCGTCCTGCCCCTGATCCAGACAGGGCTTCCTTTCCCATTTCCTAAGGAAAAAGCCGTCCCCTTTCCCACCCATCTCTGTCACCTGTACCTCTCTGTCGATGCTTTCATATCAACTTACTAAACAACATCCAGAACATACCACAGAGGTTCCCAGCGGGGCACTGGTTCCCCAAACCAGAAACATTTATCAACTATATGGCCTGGGGGGATTCATGGAACTCCTCTGAAGCTGCCTGCTTCCTCAGATTGGATATAATCCCTGCCTTACATCTCCAAGGACTTTAGTGAGGAAGTTAGTCATGCCGCAAAAGTGCTCTGAAAACTATAAAGTGCCTTAATGTAATTCTATAGACGATTATTATATAACACCCATAATAATACAGTTTATTGCCAGTAATGGTAATAACAGTGACATTTCCTAGGTACCTAAGACCCCAGCTCTGAACAAGGAGCACCTGGAGATGTTCGTACCTCCCTGACCCTGCAGGGATTCTGCAGATTCTGCATCTGGGAGGCAGAATGGCTGATACAGCAGTAAAGGACCCTGGGTCTGCCTGCCCTTTTCCCAAACTCCCTGGGCCTCAGTTTTCTCATCTCTTTAATGGGGGTGATAGATAGTAGCCTTTTTCAGGATTAAAGAAGTGTGAAGCACCTGGCAACTTCGGCAAACTCTACATAAATTCTACTCAGTTCCTTCAGATACTGGCTGTTATCCCGATGGCTCCTTTTCCAGAAGCCATGTGGAGACAGAAATGGCATGGGCTTGTAGCCAGATGGAAGTGATTTTGAATACCAGCTCTGTCACCAATGTCATTACTATAGGACTCTGGCAGGTATCTTCACCTTGCTGAGCCAGTTTTCTCCACCATGACTTAGGGACAGAAATAGAATTTATCTCCGTGGTTGGGGTGGGCTGAAGAGGCTGTGTAAGTGCTCTGCAGGGTTCTGTCTGGCTAATTATCAGACAAATGGCAGCTCTCACGCGTTCCTTCCTCCTCTTTCAGCCACATCACCCACTCACCCACCCATCCATCCATTCATTTACCTGTTTATTCAAAAACATCTATTAAACTACCACTATGGGCCAGATCCCAGGCTATGCTGGGGACACAAAGATAAATAAGACATGACTCTTGCTCTGGGAATTTGTAGTCTCGTGGGGGACTAGTAATAAAAAGCATCACTTCAGTTTATTGAGCATCTACTATGCAGCAGACAGTGTGCTAGGACTTTATATGTGTCCTCTTGATAAATTCTCATAAAGACCCAGGAGACAGGATGCCAGAGGGCTTGCTTTCCATCAATGTTCTGCCCTGCCTCCTGCATGGATTGTTGGGTAAGCAGGCTAAGGAGGTGGGAGGGCTGTCGAGGGGTCCGAGAGAGTCTGGTGGGGCCCAAAGAAGGGAGTGCTTGGCTCCATGTTGGAAAAGTTGGGGAGGTGAGGGTAGCCACGGGGGCCTTGCAGAGGAGGTGTCAGAGGGGAGCGTCTGGGGGATTGGGTCTTTGTGCAGAGGCTTGGCGGCAGGGAGCCTTGTCTTCAGGGGACACTGAGTGCTTTGGGATGGCTGGTGTAAGTGAGGGAGGGTGGGAGCACATGATGCTGGGGGGAGGGTGAAGGGCCCAGATCACAGGGACCTCAGTGTCCTGGCTCTGCTCAGCAGTTTGGACTCCACACTGTAGGGGAGTGTGTGTTTCAGAGTGAGGTGTGGAGAGGAGGTGATGTAACCACCATGTAACCACGCTGTAGGGGTCTGTGGAGGGCGGTAGGCAGGAAACATTGAGGGGAATTTTCCATAACTTTGTCCTGCAACGAGGGCAATGGCCGAAAGGTGGAAAAGAACAGCGGGTGAGGCAGTGGTGATGGATCAACCTCCTCACTCACCAACTTGCTAGAAGGTGGGAGAACCTGGGCCTCCTCTGGTTGGATGGTAGGCCCAGGACAGGGAATCCAAGAGGAAGAGCAGGATTCAGGATTTGAGGGGGGAAAGATGATAAATTTATTTTGATTTTCAATAAGGAAGAAAAAGCACAGCATGCCAGGTAGTGGGCTGGATGCTTGATTCCAAACCCGACAGTTCTGTACAATCCTATCATCAGCCCCACTTTACAGATGAGGAAACTAAGGTTCAGAGACATTAAGTCTTTTCCCAAGATCACATAACTCATGAGTGGCAGAGCATTTGAACCCCCATCAGTCTGGCTCCAAGCCTGGTCTGGAAGGAAAAATTGCAGAGAGGTTTTCAAGATTCCCATCGTGAACCTGGAACCTGGAGGTGTCCGACTGTTAGAGCTGGGCTCTTGAAATCATTCTAGAAGCCCCGGGAGGTACTGACTAAGCCTCTCAAATTGGTCTATATTTGGCCCCAGAAAAACCCACCGAAGTTTCAGCCCTTCCCTAAGAATCAGGCTTGGCCAAGTTTCCCCCAGCCAGAGTGGCCTGCTGACCAGCAAAGGGGCAGTGTCCATGGCACGCAATCCCCGGCTGCTAACCAGGTCACCTCCTCATGCAGAGCCTCACATGGGACACACATGAGAGACACAGGTGCTGGTGACTAATCTGCTCCTTTGGGGTTTGGTGAGAAGAAATGGAGTAAAGGGGAGGAGACAGAGATGCTTGGAAAGCTTGTGGCCTCTCAGAAGCGAGCCAATGAATCAGAGCCACAGATGAATGATAATATGTGTAAAAACTGTAGCAGAAGTTACTGTTTGGGGGCTGCTTACGATCAACCAGGCCTTTCTTACTTTACACCTTATTTAGTCCTCACAGCAACCCTGTGACATAGGAACTAATATTTTCCTCATTTCACAGAGGAGAGAACTGGGGCACAGATAGGCTGAGTAACCTGCGTGAGATCACACAGCCATCAAGAGTGTGAGCGCCCGTTACTGTTGCTCTTCCTCCTCAGCTGGTGTATCTGATTGCCCTGAGAGCAAAGGAGAATGTAGGGCAGGGCAAGTGCACGGCTGGTGGATCTAGCCACCCTGGGCTTCCTCCTGGACTTGGCCTTCTGGGTGGGCCTGAAATGGGAAGTAGACTAGCTGAGCCCTGAATCCATTCTGCCCTGACTCCTCATGTGACTTGGATGATCTCTTCTCACTGTGGGTTCAATAATCTCTGCACAAAGAAAACATTTATTTAGGTGGAGATTACATTTCTTTGAAGGTTGCAGTGATATAATTCTGAGTGCTGGGACAGAGGCAGTGTTTGGGGTGTCAAGGAGCCAGTGACCCTGGCACCCGCCCACCGAGGGCCTCTGGGCCACCTTCCTTTCCTCTGGTTGATGGTGAAGTTCTCTCCCAATTCGGCATCCCTCACTACTGCACAGAAGCCACTGGAGGGCGCTAGCACCTCACAGTTCTGGCTGGGTTCACCTCCCATGGCCCAAACATCCACTTGAGGCTGGAAAGAAATTGTGAGGCCTGGGGCCAGGACCCAGGAGGCTCTGGACACAGCTGAACTCCATATAGGGCCAGTAGGATCTGCTCCCATGGAAGGAGGTGCCAGAACGCCGTCTGAGAGTGCAAGGCCTAGGCTTCAGGGCTCTGATGCACGGTGAGCTCTGGACAAACTGATTCACCTCTTTGAGCCTCAGTTTTCACATCTGTAAAATGTGGACAGTGATAGTGATTGTATGCGACTGTTGTGAAAAGTTCTGTCCACAAGAAAGTCTGTGTGAGCGTTTTATAGTCTCAGAGGTTATTATTACTCTTTTCTTTAAAACATGCACATGAATTTATTTTTTAATTTTTTGGGGAGGTACAATGTGCTGGTTTTATATACAAATTGAAATATTTTCATCAAACTGATTAACATTGCCTTCATGGCATTTTCTTAGGGTTATTATTACTCTTTTTTTTTTGAGACAGAGCCTCAAGCTGTCGCCCTGGGCAGAGTGCTGTGGCATCACAGCTCACAGCAACCTCCAACTCCTGGGCTCAAGTGAGTCTCCTGCCTCTGCCTCCCAAGTAGCTGGGATTATGGGCACCCACTACAACACCCGGTTATTTTTTGGTTGCAGTCGTCATTGTTGTTTGGCGGGCCCAGGCTGGATTCGAACCTGCCAGCTCAGATGTATGTGGCTAACGCCTTAGCCACTTGAGCCACAGGTGCTGAGCCGAGGTTATTACTCTTAAAGAATCATCTATGATAATAATTTTTGTCAAGGGAGGAGAATAACATTTGCCTCTTTCAACCTCGGAGCTGGCTTCGATGCTGGACAACTCCTCACATTCTCACAATGGCTCCATTTCACAGGTGGGAAAACCCAGGCTCAGAGAGGGGACGTGGCTCACTCTGGGTCTCCCTGATACGAGGTGATCTTATTAGAATTCAAACCCAGTTCTGTCTGGCTCCACAGACTTGCCTTAAACCACTAAACTGCCCCACACCATCTTACACCAAGTCAGGAAGAGATTTGGAATAACCCACTTAAGTCATTGGGCTAAGGGTTCAGATGAGTGTCCCTATTTAGTCCTTTGGGGGTGTGCCTTCCCTGCCCAACCGCTTTCCTATGAACCATTTGCATTTAATACAGGTGCTCAGCTCAGTGGGGTCAGTGACCCCATTGTGAATTGATCTCACAATTTTCCCTTCCCTTGGACTTGTGCAAGACTCCTCCTCCTCCCTGGGAAGTAGAGCTGGCCCTGGGGATACAGGTGGCTTCACCTGCAGCTTGACCAAGTTCTTGTATGAGTAAGTGGCAGGTGGGAGGAAGAAACTTTGTGTGTGGTCCCTTTACAGGTTCCCGGGCTGGTTGGGTGCTGGGCATAGGCTGAGGTGGAGGGACGTGCCTCCAAGAGGTGGTCCAATTCCAGGCCTGGAGGTTTCCTCAGTTTTAATTTTCTGTCTTGATGAGAGAGAGATTGTGGCACTGGCATGGTTATGGATAAGGAGAACAATGACTCGGTTTTCACAATCTCTGTTCTCTTTCTCTCTACCCTCTGCAGCTTGAGAAGGGTGGAAGGTGGGGATGGAAGGTGACAGCTGGTGACCTCTGCAATCTCCCAGCCTGAGGGACTTACTGCAGTCCCAGAGTCATAGAATTGTGGCACTAGGAGAAGCCTGCAAATCAGGCAAGTGTCTCTGGGCAGAGTTGAGGCAACTGAGGCCCAGGGAGAAGACCAGCCCTGCCAAGGTTGCCTAGCCGGTTAGCCACTGGCTGGGACCAGAATGCTCCTTTGCCCTGGTCTCATGCCAACACATTTCGCTAAGTCATCTGCGGCCTGGAGTGTGGCTAGTTTAGAAAACTCAGGCAAGGAGTGAGGGCGCAGGACAGTGGAGGGACAGGGAGGGCCTGGGACAGAAGAAGGGCAAGGAGCTGCTGACCTTGCTCTTTGAAGGAGCTAGTGGGGAGTTGATTGTTTTCAGCTGACGTCAGCGCCTGGGAAAATAATGGCCATGGAAAGCAAATATTATGAGAGTAAATGTGCAAACACGGAGCTGGTGGTAGTTTCAGTGTCGGAGATGGGTTGAGGACCTCAGGCTCTGTCAGACCAGCTCTGATGCTGCCTCCCAGAAAACTCATGGTCTCCCTGCAGGGGGCAGCAGGACCCCCAGCAAAGACGGAGCAGGGTCCTCTCAAGGGGCTACAGTAAGCGGACGGGGAGAAGCTAGGAGGGCTCTGGAAGAACTAGAGAGACACAGAGTGTCCAGGCCCTGAAGGAGAATGTTCAGGGATGCAGGAAGGAAAGAAAACTGCCAATTACTGAGCACCTGTGCCAGGCCTGACTGAGCACTTTACAGAGATTGCCTCATTCAATCTTCCCAGCAGATTTAAGGGCTGGACCTTGTTGTCTCCATTTGGTAGAGGAGCTACTGAGGCTCAGAGAGGTTAAGCAACTTGTCCACAGTCACACAGCTGGGAAGTGGTGATGCAGGGATTTGAGCTCAGGTTCTGTATGATTCTACTACCCTGGTATTTTTTTTTTTTTTTTTTGACCAGGGCTGGGTCTGAACCAGCCACCTCTGGCATATGGGGCCAGCACCCTACTCCTTTGAGCCACAGGCGCTGCCCATACCCTGGTGTGTTTTGAAGTTTAGACTAGGAACCTTCCCTCATCACAATCACCAAAAACCCTCATCAAAAGGGACATACCTAGGCCTTACCCCCAACCTACTGAATCAGAACCTTCGGGGTGGGTCTGGGAGTGGCTCCCAGGGAAAAAGACGGAGACAAGCTGCTAAGACTGGAAATAATCGCTCAATAGCAGAAGTCAGCCAGATTTTTCTGTAAAGGGCTAGATAGTACATATTTCAGATGTTGCAGGTTCTTATAGTCTCTGTCATGACTATTAGGCTCTGCCACTGTAGCCTGAAAGTGCCCCAGACAATATGCCCATGAATGAGTGTGGCTGTGTTCCAATAAAACTTTATTTACAAAGTAGGGAGCTAGAGTTGGCCCCTTATCTAGTCGACAACAGACGGCTAAAGTGCCTGCATAGCCTGTTCCTCTTGCTATCTTCCCAGCAGCCCTGTCAGGAGGGTATGATATCCCCATGCTACAGATGGGGACCCTGAGGCCTAGGGAGGTTAGACATGCAGGGTCCCATGGGGAGTGCATGGCAGATCTGGGACTAGAACTAGACCTCTTGATTCCCAATGCAGTCTGCTGCAAAGTAAGAGCTTGGCAAGAAAGCCTGGGCCATGAGGGTTGTTATTAATTAATGTAAGCCACCATCCACTGGGCACTTACCACGTGCTAGGCAGTGAGTCATTACCTCCCATAAGCTGCAGCCCAGATGTTGACTGTCATTGTCTCGGTCACATGGGGCCATCACAACCTCCTGGGAGGTAGGAAGGCATCTGCAGCCTGTCAAAACCCAGCTTATCGTGGTGCCCCATACACCTGACATGCTGCAGCTGCACAGTGGCAAGGTGGAGGCTGCTGACAAGACATATTTGCCTTTCATTTTAAAGTATGTGTCTGCTCTCTCTCTCTCTCCCCCTTACATGCACCCACACACCCCACTCGCAAACAAACACCAAACAGACTTGTGCTCAGTTCAGTGACCTCCTTGTCCTAGGTAGGAGAACACAAAATCCAAGGCCTAGAAATGACTGGTGGGGTTTACGTGAGACGTTCCTGCTGAGAGCAGGAACCAGGAAACTACCTGGTGTGGAGGAAAGAATGTCGGGCTTCCAGTTGGCCTGGATTCTACGGACAGGCTGCACTCTGCCCCGGTCTGCTGGGTGACTTTAGGTGTCCCTTTCCTCCTTTGTGAGATGGGTGTCACTTTCTTAATTCATAAATGGGAGGGAAAATAGGTTTGCTCATTTGTTTATGCCATATATTCATTCATTCATCCATGCCCTCACCGCTATGTATTAGCCATATCGTTTGATTTGAAATTCCATAGATTTGAGATTTAATTCTTTCTGTTCCTGTTTAGGAGTTAGGACATAAAATATAAGTCCTTTGCCTTGAGGATGTTTTGTTCTAGAATTTCTCTTGGTAAGAAGTTCATCTTTCTCCCTCGCATGAAGTAAGCCTTATTTTCTATTTTTTGGAGACAGAGTCTCACTTCGTCATCCTGGGTAGAGGGCTGTGGCCTCATAGCTCACAGTGTCCTCAAACTCTCGGGCTCAAGTGATCCTCTTGCCTCAGCCTCCTGAGTAGCTGGGACTACAGGCGCCTGCCACAATGCCCAGCTATTTTTTAGAGATGAGATCTTGCTGTTGCTCAACTTGTGAGCTTCAAGCAATCCACCCGCCTTGGCATCCCAAAGACTTTCTGGAGTGCCTTCAGGCACTTTAAAGTAACTGGAGCCAGAGACTGATCTGTTCCTGGTTCTGCTCCGCTTTCTCTCCCAGCCCTGGCCTCTGTGAACTACACATAATCTGGCATAAATGGGGGAGCAAAGTGTGGCCTATCTCCGTGGCAACATATTACACAGCCATGAAAAGGAATAAAGCAGCAACACGGATGGCAACACAGGTGAACCTTGCAAACACTGTGCTCCGTGACAAAAGGCAATCTCAAAGATCACATCGTGCCTGATTCCATTTATAGGAAATGTCCACGACAGGGAAATCCACAGAGATGGAAAGGAGATTGGTGGTTGCCCGGGGGCTGACGGGAGGGAGGAATGAGGAATGATCGCCAAAGGGAATAGGGATTCTTTGGGGGATGATGAAATGTTCTGGAATTAGTAGTGATGGTTGCACAACGTTGGGAATAAAAACCACTGGATTGTATACTTTCACGGGGTGGATTTTATACTATGTGAATTATTTTTCAAAGATTTTAAAGTGATTAGAACACATTGGACATTGAGAAATAAGGCTTCTATGTGTTATTGCCATATGCTCTTCCCAGCCGCCTGGTGACAGAGTCACGGAAGGCAGCATTGATGCTGTTCTCCAGCTGGGAAACCAGGAGCTCAGACAGGATGAAGGACACGTCAAGATGGCATTGCTAGTTGGTGTGGGGAGTGTGGAATTAGAAGTGGGGTCAGACTCCTGGTCAAGTGCTCATTCTTCACGTCAGGCTGCCCAAGAGGGACCAAGAGGTGGTGCTTCCTGAGCCAGTCTCCAGCTCCGTCCATATCTGCCACCTTTAGTCCAGGGGTCTCTGCAGGCAGAGCCAGAGCTAGAAGAGGCTGTCACAGCAGCTAATGGCTGCCATTGTGGGAGCAGGCTTGGCGCCAGGTATGGGGGATCATGAGTGCTATCTTACTTCATTCTCAAAGACCTGTGTCATGAATCTTGTTGAAAGCTCCAAACTCCCTTCTTGTGAGCACCCTGAGCTATCCTAGGGAGTCCCCAGTAAACATGGATGGGTAGGAGGTCATACTAACCCCATCTGGAAGCCAAAGAAACAAAATGGTTAGGGGTAGGGAAAGAACTGAGGCTGGGCCTTGAACATTGAGCACAGGCTTAAGAAGCTCTGGGGCCCTGGCCATCACTGTGACTGTGGCAGCCTGCACCCTGGGCTGCTCCCCCTGTTCCAGACTCTGCTGCCCTGATGGATGCATCATTCCTTGGTCTATTTCTCCATCATTCTTTGCATTCTATCCACTTTCTAGGCCTGGCCTTGTGGTTTCCTGTACATTCTGTGAGTTCCTGGTAGACTCCCACTGAATTCCCTTGTGCGCTCATGAGAGACAGTCAGGTTCTGTTGCTTGCAACCATTCTCTCTGATCAATCTCATTCCTGTGAGATAGGAAAGTACTCTTATTTTGCCCTTTCTACAGATGAGGAAACTGAGGCTCAGAAAGGTGAAATGACTTGTTGAAGGCCCCCCAAATAAGGAGAGGAGCCAAGATTTAGATCCAGGTCTCTGACCCCAGAGCTGAATCTCTGAACTTCTACTGAGGTGGAAGGATCAGTAAACCTTTTCTGGGTGCTTTCTATAAGTCAGACCATGGGCTGGGCATATCCTCTCAACAGGGAGGAATTATCCTGCTTTTAGACATATAAAAGCTGAGGCATAGGGAGATAAGGTAACTGGTTTGTAGGCTCCAGAGCTAAAATCAAAACTGAGGTTCGCCTAACTCCAAATCCCTGCCCTCTCATGCACAAGTGGGGGCCAAGACCTCTCCCCAGTTGGTAGAAGTTCTAAGCTCTGTTCTTGGCTCCACCAGCACCTCCCTCCCAAGCCCTGAGGGTTAGGAACCTGACTCTAGCCATTAACATGGGCGCTCAGGGCTTGGCCACCACTAGGAGGCATCCGTCCCCATACCCCAGATCCCCTTATAAACGAGGGGTCCACGAAGTCACTACACTGATAAACACTTACGTGGTCTCCAAGAAAAATACTTGATGTATTCTACTTGTTGAAAGGCAGTAAGTGGCAGGGCCCTGTTGGTTTTGGTGAGTCTGGCAGAGCTGTGAGGATGCCGTGTCGCAGCCAGAGTTGGGCCCTGGCCTGACCCCCTTGGGAGTCACCAAGTCTCAGGCTGTAGCATCAGAAAAGAGTGTGGTGTTTCCCTTGGGCTCTTGTGGGCCACCAGAGGGACTCTGGGAAGGATCCACTTGTCAGGCTTGATGATGAATTTCTGTCCAGAGGAGTATGAGGCTAGGGGGGATAGAAGAAAGAGGACTCTGGCCCCTATTCCTCCCAACAGCCCCCCAAATAGCCCTAGCCCAAATCCCAAAGCCATTCCCCAAACAGCTTCAATTCAGGTTGGATAAACAGCAGCACATACCTCAAACCCTCCTTCAGCCCTCAGCCCGGCTGTATCCAGTCACTATCCCAAGTTCTAAACACAGCTGCCCCAGCCCCAGCCCCATCCACAGTTCAAACCAGATATCAGCTCTATCCCAAGGTCAACTTGACCTCAGCCAACCACAGGCCTAACCTCAAACCCACTAAGCTACAGCTCAGTCCTAAAGGTCACCCAAGTCAGGCCCGGAATCCTGCTCCCAGCTCTGCCACACCCTGGTACTGACCTCAGCCCAGCTCTCCCCTGAGCCCCAAGGCCAGCCAGTGGTATGCCCTGGTTAAGGAAAGAGGGGTTAGCAGATGGCTTTCCTTTGTCTCAGGGTGTGGGAAATCTCCTTTCACAAATACAACAAATATTTATTAACTACCTCCTATGTGCCAAGCCTTCTCCTAGGTACTGGAAACACATCCGTGGACACAAACTCATTGCCTTATACTGAGGCCAGAGCCTCTGCTTCTCCCCAGACCCCCATCCATCCTCTGCCCCCTTCTCCTCCGGAGGTTGGTGGCTCAGGCTGAGCTCCGGACAGCCACTGTCTCAAGTAGTAACATGGGTGGTCTCTCTCCCTCTGAGCCTTGAATCCTTTTTTCATAACGGACAATGTGGGGGGGAGAGAAGGTGGCTTTGAGGTTCCACCTACTTGTGACCTTCTAGAAATCATGGGGCTAGGGACAAAGGTCAATATCTGTTGTATTTTTTTTTTTTTTTGAGACAAAGCCTCAAGCTATCCCCCTGGGTAGAGTGCTGTGGCATCACAGCTCACAGCAACCTCCAACTCCTGGGCTCAAGCGAGTCTCCTGCCTCAGCCTCCCAAGTAGCTGAGACCACAGGTGCCCACCACAATGCCTGGCTATTTTTTTGGTTGTAGCCGTCATTGTTGTTTTTGGCAGGCCTGGGCTGGATTTGAACCTGTCACCTTAGGTGTATGTGGCTGGCGCCTTAGCCACTTGAGCCACAGGCGCCAAGCCAAAGGTCAATATCTGAATGGTAAATGGATACCAGGTTTTCTGTGCTGGACATCAGTGGTGAAGAGGAGGCTCTGGCTTCAGAAACCAAACAGATGGTCTTCTCTCTGGGGTGACCTGGAGAGCACCATCCCTCTCCTCAACCCCACCCAAAGGGTCCTGTAGCCAGACACCGAGGCCTCTTGTCCCTCTGACTCTTCCCCCATCACTGAGGAAGACATCTCAGAGCCCCCTTGATCCAAACCTCAGCTTAAGTGCTTGGGCCCCTGCCCCTCTGCTCTGCACCTCACCTGTCACCCTTGGCTTACCCAGGCTTCTGCCCCTTCTCAGGCCCTCTGCTCTCCTTTCTCTCCTGGGATCCTTCACTCTCTTATGCATTGTTTTTTCAATCCCTCTGATTTTCTGTCAAACATACTCTGTTCTTCCTTTCTTTTTTTTTTTGAGACAGAGTCTTACTATGTCGCCCTGGGTAGAGTGCTGTGGCATCACAGCTCACAGCAACCTCAAACTCTTGGACTTAAGGGATTTTCTTGCCTCAACCTCATGCCTGCCACAATGCCCAGCGATTTTTTTGTAGTTGTCATTGTTGTTTGGCAGGCCCAGGCTGGGTTCGAACCCACCAGCCCGGGTGTATGTGGCCAGCGCCCTAACCGCTGAGCTATGGGCGCTGAGCCGTATACTCTGCTCTTTCATCTCCCTCCCCCACATCTGGTCATTTTCTCTGCAACATTTTTCCTTTGTGTTTCTCTGTCTCCCATTCAAGTCTCTCTGTCTATCACTTACAACCAAAAGAATGCAGTGGAAATGGGGCATCAGATCAATGTAGTTTAGGAAATGTGAGGAATGTTGCCCTCGGTGCTTAAGAAATTCTTGTGATTTCATCTGCACAAAGTTATGTTAAGGATAATTCCAGCGATAGCTGGGTGACCTGCAAGGCATTGTCCCTGGAGCTTTATGATAAGATGCATAATCTCACCTGATCTTCCCAGCTCTCCCCTGAGGCAGGCAGGGCAGGCATTACTGTCCCCATTTCCTAGATGGAAAAACTGATCCTCCAAGTGAAGCAGTGACCTCTCAGGGCAAGTAAGGGGCT
>NW_003852404.1:3060386-3062010 GCF_000181295.1 Otolemur garnettii
GCCTCCCAAGTAGCTGGAACCACAGGCTCCTGCCACAACGCTGGCTATTTTTTGGTTGCAGCGGTCATTGTTGTTTTTTTTTTTGGCGGCCTGGGCTGGATTCAAACCCGCCACCTTAGGTATATGTGGCTGGCGCCTTAGCCACTTGAGCCACAGGCGCTGAGCTGAGGAGACTATTTCTGGTTGATTCTGAATACCCAGGAGCCCCCACAGCTGGCTAGTAGGTGGTATTTCTTACCTAACTCCATGATGGACAGTCATCACAGGAAGGTGGGGAGAACCAGGCCTCTGTCTACCCACAAAGGGAAGCTCTGTGGAGAATGTGGAGAAGACGCTGCTGTTCTTCAAAGCCCAGAGAATCAGGAACTTTCTAAGGAAAGATCGCTGAGGGAGGAGGAGGAGGAGGAGGAAAGAAAAGACCCTGTCAACTCTTGGCTTTGGCAGTCAGCTCAGAAAAGTGGCCCAATGTGAGAACACCCCTGGGGATAGGCTTTGGGGTCGAGTGCTGGCTGCCATTCAGTCTCTTCTTCAGGGGAGTCTCCATCTCCTTAGTGCAAAGTGGGGGTGCTCAAAGTGTGACTGATGGATAGAAAAGCCCCGTGGGAGGTGGATAGTGCAGGACAGGTGTGTGCTGCTAGTCCCATGGGTCATTTACCCTGAATGCTGAGCACCCGGCATCAGCAGAGGGCTCTCTGTTTACCTACTAACTCCACGATGACTTTGAGGGCTGGGTGATTCTCACGCAATTGGAAAAAGCAGTTGAATTTGAATTTTATGTTTTATGCCACCCTCTTGCAAACAGACACACGCCTGGCAGCTGATACATTTTTCATTCAAATTGAGCTGAAATTGAATGTGAACAAAAAAAACAAGTGCTGCTGAGGATGTGGAGAAAAGGGAATCCTTGTTCAGTGTCGATGGGAGTGTGAATTAGCACAGCCATTATGGGAAACAGTGTGGAGATTCCTCCGACAATTCAAAATGGACCTGCCATGTGATAACAGCAATTTTACGACTGAGTATACAGAGGGTGTCAAAAAAATGTATATACATTTTAAGAAAGGAAAAAAATCTGTGTTAAAATTATAATCCTCAATATATACCAATAACAAAAGATGAATGCAAGTTGAGCACCTCTTGTAATTGCTGAAGTCAAAGGTGATTTGAATATTATAAATTTAATACAGTTTTTCTCCTTTTAGCAACCTCTGTATATCCAAAGGAAATGAAAACAGTATGTCAGGGAGGTACTGTGCTTCCCCGAAAATAAGACCTACCCAAAAAATAAGCCCTAGGAGGATTTCTATGCATTTGTTAAATATAAGCCCTACCCTGATAATAAGACCTAGTGATGGGTGTGGCTATGCAGATATGCTGCATTTTAGCGGGGAGAGTGTGTCTTCTTGAGAAAAAATACATATAAGACAGTGCCTTATTTTCAGGGAAACAGGGTATGTGAAGTCTACAAAAGTCAAACTCCTAGAAGCAGAGAGCAAAACGGTTTATAGCAGGGGAAAGGGAAGGGGGAAATGTTGCTTAAAGGGCATAAAGTTTCAGCTAGATAAGAATATGTTCTGGGGTCTCTTGTACAGCAGGGCGATGGTTGCCCACGCATTTCACACTT
>NW_003852404.1:3063649-3064135 GCF_000181295.1 Otolemur garnettii
GCAACATAGTGAGACTCTGCCTCAAAAAGAAAAACGAAGAATACTGTTATAACTAGCATGTGTGGTGCTGTTGCTATGGAGCAGACGCTGTCCCAAGCGCAGTGCTGGCCTCGTTTCATTTCATCCTAACAGCTCGGTGAGATATCCCAGTTTTATGAATGAAGCTCAGTCATCAGAGTCAAATCCCAGCTCTGTCTAGTGCCCAGGCTCCTTAGCCCAGCATTTGAGGCTGCGGAGGCCCCTGATGGCCTCCTCCCTGCCCCTCTGCCTTGCCCCTCTCCCTCTGCTTTCCCGCATCGTGTGCAGCTCTCTCAGAACTTCCTGGCCTATTATGCTTCTCAGGCCTATTATGCTACTGAATCTATCCTGTACCTGGGACACCCATTCCTGCTATCTAACACCTCTTTGTTCTCCAAGCCTTAACTGGGATGTCACCTCTTCCAGAAAGCCTTCTTTGGTTGCTTATGACTGGGCTGGGTAGCCTTA
>NW_003852404.1:3064439-3064710 GCF_000181295.1 Otolemur garnettii
CTGTCAACAACCTCAGAAGGTAGAAACTGTCATGACCTCCATGGGAAACACAGGCACAGAGAGCTTAACTCTCTGCTCAAAATCACACAGCTAATACCGAAGCTGTGAATACTAATCACCTGGTCCCAGCATCCCTGCACTATGCTGCTTCTTAGATATCTAATAGAAGTCAGAAGACTTGGAAAGGAGTAAACTCGAGGTATAATGATCAAAATGCAATTATAATTGATTATTCAAATGAGCGTATGCTTTTTTTTTTTTTTTTTTTTTT
>NW_003852404.1:3065008-3071211 GCF_000181295.1 Otolemur garnettii
TTTTGGAAAAAATAAGCTAGAATAAAAATCCTTAAAATGCTCAAAAGGAGGCAAAATAAGGCAGAAAGCTCCTTAAAAGTTTAGCACCTTAAAAGTCTACACCACCCATCACGAAATGTTGCAAATGTGATTCTGACTGAAATGGGAGCCACTGGGGTTACAGGCAGGCTGTCCTTTGGTGATGCTCCAGGGTCCCCCTTCACCCTGGCTGCCTGTGGCCAGGCGGCTGGACACACGGGCAGATGGCAGCTGATGTCCCAATTCCCTGGGCTTCAAGATTCCCACCCTTGGCCTTGACTTTGAAGGTGCCTGTGTTCTCAGAGCTCCAGCAGGGGCACAGCGTGGCTGTTATCTGTCTGGTTTGAATTAGACACTGGCCTCTGCGGAATCTCAGGCTCATTAGCGGTTTCATCGCCCAGCTGGGCGCCTGCAGGATGGTAACATTTTATTGCTTCCTTGCTGTTTCTTTCTTTCTTTCTTATTTCTGTCTCCACCCCACTTCTTTATTGTTTCCAATTTCCACCTCATGCCACAAAAATGCAAAGGCCACCACAGTCCCGCTGGGACACACTTGCTGTCATAGTCAACAGCACCTCACATGGCTACCTCCTTAACGCCCTCTGCCAGCAAACACAGCAAGGGTGGGAGCTCTAGACCCACTGATCCATCCCCAGTGGCAGGACTCAAATGGGGCTGTCTGTTTCCCTGTCCCCACCCAACACACACACTGGCCTGGCCACCCATATTTCTCCGGGGACTCAGGGTGGTACAGTCTTTACTAGGCATTTCTGGAGTCTTCTGGAGTCTCTCTGGAGCCTCTGTTCTCCCCACCCCCACCCACTTTTAAATGGTCCTCCACAGTTTATTCTTTTACTTAACAATGCAACCTTTTCTCACCTGCAAAATTGGTGGATTGAGGGTATCTGTCCCCTGCCAATGATTGATGTTAGGCTGAAAGGAGAGAGTGAGCAGAAGGGGCTTATCCCGAACTGGACACCCAGTCAGTGCTCAAATAATATTAATAATAACTATGCCTATTCTGCTGATGTCAGAGGCAGCCATTCCCACCTGCGGAGCACCTTCCTTGGTAGCTGTCAGCAAGAAGATGAGAAGATGCAGCAGGTCAGGCATGGAGGCTCAGTAAGGGGTATCTGCATGTGCCCCGTCACCAGCCGCATCGCCTGCTTTGACATCTGTTATTCTTTCCTGCTTTCTTCTCTGAAAAGGGTGGGAGACAGCCCAGTGTGGTGAAAGGGAGGGGGACTGGGCAGATCAGGAGGATGTGAATGGCAAGACCAAGGGACCCCTGAAAAAAAGAGATGGAACGAGTTAGGCGGGCAGGGGAGTGGCAGGGGCGGGGCAGTGGGGGACGGAGGGGGCGGGCCGTGGGAAGAGGGAGTTCCTTTGTGGTGAGGGTCATTGACTTACAGTGCAGTTTCCTGATCATCCACAAGTACTGTCACCTCCACATCAAGGCTCGGTGGGAGTGGAGGGTGGCGATATCACAGGGCAGGGCCTCCAGGGAATCGCCAAAGTGTCCAGGGCATTTCCCAGTGGATCTGGGGAGGGTGTGCTGGGATGAGCAGAGGAGGGGTCTATGGGATGTTGATGAGCCTGGATGGAGCTGGGAATTAGGAACTCTGAGCCTTGGAGATGCCCCCTGAGCCGTGGCCTCCCACTTTCCCAGTGCGTGACCTGCAGGCCTTCTCTGCCTCACCCTCTAGGCAGCTTTTGACAGAGCTGATTTCTCCCTCCTACCTTAAGCACTTGGCTTCCAGGACACCCCATTCCCTTGGTTTTCCTCCTTCTCTCCTGGCCTCTCCCTCTGAGGCTCCTTTCTGGAATCTGTCTCTTCTCCCAAATAGGTAAATGGTGGAACACCCTAGGTCTCTGTCTATACTTGCTCCAAGGCCCTGTCTCTGCCCATTCCCTGGGTGGTGACACCCAGTCTGGGGCTGTAGACACTGTCCCTCTACATGCCAACATCTTCCACCTGTTAGGCCTTTCCCTCAGCTCTAGACTCTGCCATCAGCTTCCCACCTGGAGAAGTCCCCCACATCTCAAACTGGGCTGACTCCCTGACACCTGCTCCCCCCTCAGTCTGCCGCACCCCTGGCTGCTCAGGCCCCAGCCCCTGGAGTTAGTTTCCTGCCTCCTCTTTCCCTCACATACCGCATCCAGTCCACCCACAAGTTGGCTCAGCGCTAATTGGACAAGGACTCCTGACTCTTCAGACAGCCCACTGCCACCCTGGTCTTGTCCCATCAGCTTGTGGCCCCGTTGCTGAACTGGGCTCGTATGGTCTCCTGCTTCCCGCCTTACCTGCTGCCATTCAGTCCAGAGCACTTTCAAAAGTGGATGTCAGACCTTGCTGCTCTTCTGCTTAATCCTAAGCAGACACCTCCCAGCATACACGTAGCTCAGTCTCACCTGGCAGCAAATCCCTGCTCAGTGCTGCCCGCTCCTCCCTGCCTCTCCGCTCGCGTCTCCTGCAGCTCTGATGAGACGCGTTAACCTCCTTGGTGCTCCCTGGCCTTTCAATGCGTGTTCATGCCTCAGGACCTTTGCACTTATCACTCTTCATGTCTATCTTGTCCCCAAAGCTCCCAGGACTTGCTCCCTCTCTTTGTTCAGATCACTTTTCCAAAGCTTGGTTATCTGAAAGGCCTTCTCCGACAGCCTCTCTAAAGGCCTTCGACACTGTGGAGTGTGCCTCTCTATATGGCTTTCTACATTGGGTCACCTGCTCACACTTCCAAATTCTACCCTGGTAGAATTCACCCTGCTGTACTAGTCTTCATGCAACTTCTGGCTGCATGGAATCAGATCATGTCCTCATTTGCTTCTATAGTGCTTCTGTCACCCACTGGATCATAAGCCGAGCTGCGGAGACCTTGTCTTGTTCACCACCATTTCCCTAATGCTTAGCACCGTGCTTGGCACATAGTTGGTGCTCAGTAAAAATATGTTGGATAACTGAATAAATGAGCATCCGCTGGGTAGGTCGGAGAGACATATATATGGAATCTGTATATAGTGAGCGTTTGTTGAATGAATTAATGTGAAGTAGTTGTATATGCCCTTTTGACTGTCAATTCCTTGAGGGAAGACCCATTGATTGCTCCTCTTGGCATTTCTCATGATGGTTTAGTAAGCTGTGTGACCTTGGGTGAGTCACTCAACCTCTCTGAACTTCAGTTTCTTCATCTGTAAAATAATAATATCACAGAGTTGATATTAAAAATTCAATATATATGCAGCTCTTAGAACTTTGTCTGGCACAGAATAAGTGCTCATAAAACACTACCTGTTACTATTATCCTGGTTTTACCCACGGTAGCTGCTTCAAAAGCTTTAAGGCAAGGGGATTGAGCAAACATTGAGTTCCTTTGAACAGAGCCCAGAGAAGCCTTTTCACATTGCCCTTACTTTTCCCATACTAGGAGCTGGGGAATTGTCCGATAACATGAACTGAATTGAAATTAGAAACCCCATCATGCCATCAACTCATGCTGAGTTTGTGGTCAGCTAAACCCCAAAGCCTTTCTTCACAGCCTTATTGCTCAGCCAGGGATCCCTCATCCTGTATTTGTGGGTTTCACTTTATTTTTTGTGGTCTTTTGCTTTTTTTTAATGTTCCGGATTATAAAAGTAATATATGCCCACTGTGGAAAGTTTACAATGAGCATAAAATTACAAAGGGCAGGGGAAAAAAGCAGGTTACAAATCAGCATGAATGGTTTGAATCCACTTGCGTAAAATGCTTTTTTATATTTATAAAGAGAGACAGGGCCAGAGAAAGAGAGGCAGGCTTGAAAAAATGTTCATTAAAATGTTTTCAGAGACCATCTATGTGACTGTATGCACATGATTTTAATAGTTTCCCTGTATTTTTTCCTTTATGCTATTTGAAATTTTTTTATTTTTTTATTTTTTTGCAGTTTTTAGCCAAGGCTGGGCCTTGAACCCTCCACCTCTGGCATATGGGGCTGGCACCCTACTCCTTTGAGCCACAGACACCGCCCTAATGCTATTTGAATTTTTATAACAAACATGTATTATCTTTGTCAAAAATAAATATTTGTAAATAATTATTTTAAAATGGAAATCAGATAATTTAGCTCCCAGTCTTAACATACTCCCAGGGTTCCTTATTCATTCAATAAGTAAGTGAGGTAATGGTTATGTTAATCAGTTTGATTTAAGCATTCCACCTTGTATATCCCATTATCACTTTGTGCCCCATAAATGTATACAATTATGATTTAATGAAAATTAAATTAAGAAAAGAATTATTCATTGAGTGAGGACTCAGGGCTCAGTTCTCTCTCCTCACCTTGGTTCGTGGTTCTTAGTGCTCTGCTTAGTATCTGATTGTTCTCTATAAGTTACGGTTGAACACCTGTCCCCCCTCCACAGAACATAAAGTCTGTGGGGTAGAGCTCTGTGTAATGTCTTTCCCTTTGTAGAATGTGCATCTTGTACACAGCTTCTCCCTGGGTCCTAAAACAATGCCTGGCATATAGTAGGCACTCAATAAATATCCGCTGAATGAATGAATGGATGTGTAAAAGCAAAAAAAAAAAAAAAAAAAGTAGGGGGAAATCTTCCATAATTCTACCACCCAAAGATTATTGTTGTATCTTGGTACCTATTTCCTCCCAGATTTTTTTCTATATTACTATATCTTTATGAATGCAGTTGAAAACACATTTCGCACCTTTTTTTCTTAACTCAGCCTATTAGTAACCATCATTTCCTGTGGTATTAAGAAGTCTTGATTTCCTTGAATGAACTGTTCTCAACCACAGGCCATTTTGCTCATCTCATCCCTACCCAAGGGATAGTTGGCAATGTCTGAAGACATTTTGGCGAGGCGAGGGGCACCGTTGCTGGCTGCTAAACATACTACAATGCCCAGAATAGCCTCCTTGACAAACAATTATCCAGACGAGGGAGCTAAGGCTGAGGATCTGCTTCTGGTAGTCCATCCCTAGTACTGACGAGATTCGACTCATCGGACACGCTATTATTGGAAATGGGGTTGTTTCCAGTTGTTCACTAATCCAAACAAGATTGCGATAAACCGTTTCAGACACACATCTCTACCACATTGTATATGACTTCCTTAGGGTGAAGCCCAATGCTTGATTTTTCGGGAGGTTCAATGAAGGATAACATTGACCTGGCTTGAACTTCCTCTTGTCGATTTCAAAAGAGCAGTCCAGCCCCTCTGGGCATTCTGTCCTCTGCCACATTTGTGGTCTTACCCAGCTGTAAGTCACAGCAGGGGAAATAGCCAGACTTCCATGGCCAGGGTGCTTTCTGTGATTAGGGCTGTCCCAGCAGTGCCTCACCTGTCCAAGATTTCAAACCCTTACTTGGGAAAGGCTTGGTTAACCATGATCTATAAATAACGTCTGTCATGGGAGCAGAGGGAAGAATGGAAGCAGAAAGAAGAAGGTCATATACTTGCCATGTACTTTCCATCTGTGAGTTACACCAATAAACTAGCTCTGGTTTGAGGTGGTTTGGACAGCCCTTGGGGAAGTGCTTTACAATGCCTTTCCTCAAGAAGGGCATCATCTGGGTGGGAGGTGCTGCTGGGCGCATAAACACATCCTGTGCAAACCAATTGCAGTCATTTGACATTTACTGAGCCCCTGCAATGTGCCGGGCACAATTCCTGCACCATGACACAGAACTCAAACAGGACAGGGGCAGACCTTTCCTCATCCAGCTTTCTTTCTAGAAGGAGCAGAGTCACAAAAACACATTAGGTAAAATACAATGTTAGGAAGTGATTTGTGTCTGAAAGAAAAAAATATCAGGGCTAGGGGATAAAATGTCAAAGCAAAGGGTACAATTTTAAACAGGATATTCAGAGATGGGCTCTTTGAGGAGGCAACATTTTAAAGTGATCTGAATTAAGAGAGCGGGTGAATCCTGGGAATAGCTGAGAGAATGGAAGTGCAAAGATCCTGGGGCAGGAAGGTGCTGGATAAGTATAAAGGGCAACAATGAGGCTGGTGTGGGGGGTGAAAGGAGAGAAGGGGAAAGTTGTAGGAGATGAGGTTGGAGTGACAGGCAGTGGCCAGATCACAAAGGGCGTCGTAGGGCACCATGAGGATTTAGAGTTTTGTTCCACTGGAGGGTTTAAGCAGGGAAGGGAAGAGATCTCATGTCCATTAAAAAAAAGTCCC
>NW_003852404.1:3071327-3081049 GCF_000181295.1 Otolemur garnettii
TAAGGTGTAGTGCAGAGGGTGAGAAGGGATCAGATTCCAGATGTATTGAAGATAGAGCCAATGGGCTTCCTGATGGACTGCATTTGGGGGAACGTGATAGAAAGACCAGGAATTGGGAATTAATCAGGAGTACTCAGAACTATAAGAGTTCTCTGCTGGGATTGGTGTTTCTGTGGCATGTCCATATGTGACAGAGCCCCAGGACAGCCTGCCAACCCCTGGCCATTTCCAAATTTCCAAATGCTCATCTATTTTCTGCTGCACAGACTCTTGCTACTGGAAATGCGGATGGGGAAGTACAGCATTATCGTCACCTGGGGACTGGTCAGACACTCAGGCCTGCCAGGTGGTTCATGCTCTCAT
The DNA here is from genome assembly GCF_000181295.1 of Otolemur garnettii. Taxonomy (NCBI): domain Eukaryota; kingdom Metazoa; phylum Chordata; class Mammalia; order Primates; family Galagidae; genus Otolemur; species Otolemur garnettii. The sequence goes on from NW_003852404.1 coordinate 3,071,691, forward strand.
TCAAGTTTAAGAAGCATTGATGTAGGTCACACAACTGGAAGGGCGGAATTCTTTGTCTTCTCTTTGGGTGTTTTGTTTGTTTTTTTGTTTGTTTGTTTGCTTGAGACAGAGTCTCACTGTGTCACCCTTGGTAGAGTGCCATGGCATCACACCTCACAGCAACCTCAAACTCTTGGGCTTAAGCGATTCTCTTGCCTCAGCCTCCCAAGTAGCTGGGACTATAGGTGTCCGCCACAATGCCCAGCTATTTTTCTGTTGCAGTTGTTTAGCTGGCCCGGGCCAGGTTCAAACGGCCCACCCTCAGTGTATGTGGCTGGCGTTGTAACCACTGTGCTATGGGTGCCAAGCCTCTTTGGGTGTTTTGGATTTTGTGATTATGATAAAATTTCTTTCATTAGAAAGTGTTTTTTTTTTTTTTAATTGTTTGGGATTCATTGAGGGTACAAAAACCTCACAAAGAATTAGGACAGGCTGAAAGTGTTTTTTAAATGATAGCATTGTGAGTGGAATAGGCAAGAGGAATGTTGGTAAAGGTAACCCTCAAGGTTAAGATTAGAACTGCAGAGAGGATATGGAAAAAGTGACATTTCCCTACTGTGCCTGTGACAGCAATAGTTGTTTTCCCTTCCTGGCCTGCAGAAGAGCTGGCCTTTGCCACAGAGGGGTGAAATGAGAACACCAATGTATAGAGAAATGTTAACAGGCTGTGGGGTAAAGCAGACTTTGATTCAAATCCAGGCTCCCCATTCACTAGTTATATGATTTCAAGTCTCTGAGCCTCAGTTTTGTCATCTGTAAAATGGGACAAATAGTTTTAACAATATAGAACTGTCATGGTAACTGAATTAGATAGAATGCACAACAAATTTAGCAATAGCCCATGTGAGGAGAGCTGCTTAATGACCATTAGCTATCATCAGTGTGGTCATGATAGAATCGGGATGCTCTCAGTTACAAGTAACTAAAAACCTAACTGTTTTAGCTTTCTATTCTGCTGTAACAAACTGTTACCACAAACCTTGTGCCTTAAAATCTTACAGTCCTAGAGAGCTGTGGTCCCCAGGCCCCATACCACAGACCACTGCTGCTCTGTGACCTGTTAGAAATCGGGCTGCACAGCAGGAGGTGAGCACCAGGAGAGTAAAGGAAGCTTCATTTGTATTTGCAGCTGCTCCCCATCACTCGTATCACCACCCGAGTTCCACCCCCTGTCCCACTCCACATCCCCTGGAAAAATCATCTTCCATGAAACTAGTCCCTGGGGCCAAAAGGGTTGGGGACCACTGCTGGAGAGATTTCACATGGACCTTCCTGGGCTAAAATAAGGCATCAGCAGGGCTGCATTCCCTTCTGGAGGTTCTATGGGAGAAGTGTTTTTCTTGTGTTTTGCAGATCCCAGAGGCCACCCACATTCCTTAGGCCACCATCCCCTTCTTCCATCTTCAAAGCCAGCAATGTTGCATTTCTCTGATCTTCCCTTGTCACACACTTAGGAATGTCCTCCAGTTAGGAGAACTCCTATGATTTAGATTGGGCTACCCATAGAATCCAGAGTTATCTATCTACCCATATCAGGTCTTTAACCTTAATCACATCTGAAAAGTCCCCTTTGCCATGCAAATGAACACATTCACAGAAGTTTTTAGGGATATTGCACAGACAGCTCTGGGGCTGTTATTCTGCCTACTACACCAACTCAAACTAGCTTTGAGATTTATTGTCTTATATGTAGTGAAGGACTGATGGTACAGTGGGCTTCAGGCATGGTTTGATCAGGACTTGACTTTGCTTTCCATACTTCTCTGCTCTTTGCCTTCCATGCTTTCTCCTTAAAATGGCTAAGGGGGCCAGCAGCAGTCAGGATGATACAACTGCTTTATCTCCTTTTGGGGGAAAGAAACAACTCTTTCCATACCCAAACAGGTATTCTGAGCTATGCTCGGAAAAGACCATCTCTGATAGACAACTGCCATTGGGTCATGATTACCCTGTGGGTTAACCTGGAGAGAGGAGTAGGGGAAGGGAAATAACTATAGTGACCACTGCAATTATCCACATCCTAACCTACCTGTTCCTGGAGCAGGAAGAACTAAAACAGAACAGAGAAAAAATGACTCTGCTTAGGGATCAGAATCACTCTGCTGAGTTCCCTGCCCTTGGCCTGCTGTGTTTCTGGCTGCCACACCATTGCCCTGGTTCTCAGTGTTCTGATGCTCAACCCACCTTCCTGACTCCCACACCTTCACCTCTCCAGCACCTGCCCCCTTACTCTGGTTCCTAGCAGGCCTAGACATCCCACAGCTCTGTGCAGGCCCAGGCCCTATCCCCTCCAAGGATACGTGTATGGCTTCTCTGGGCCGCTGGAACGGCTCCTTCATAATTTTCCTTATGCATCCGCTACAACTATTAATGGTTGTCAATCCTCAATGTTTGTCTGAACTATGTGCCAGGCATTGGGTTAAAGCACTTGAAAATATTAGCTCATCTTCACAGCAACTCTTTGAAGGAGGAAGGCATTATTCTTATCCTGTCTTATTGATTGAGGAAATGGAGGCTGAGAGAGGTTAAGTAACTCGCCTTAGGGCACACAGCCAGGAAGGGCTGGCGTTGACTCCAAGTCTAGCCCTTCCCCACTATGCTATCCTGTTTTAGACTGGTGGTAGAAGGCCAGAGGTGATGACAGTCCAGATTCGGGGATCAGGCTGCGTGTGCAGAGAGATACTAAAGATGACGATGTCTACAACAGATGATTTTCTTCCACACAGGAGGTGGGAGAGGCTGGCTTTGCAATGTCTGGCTGATGAGGTGAGCGCCGGCCCTGGGATCTAGGCTGCTAATGGCTGGATGTGGATCAGTTGGCAGGGCCAGGCTGCTGTAGGGGTTTTTACCCCTGACCTTGAGCTTTTTTTCACCCTTAATTTGGTGCCTTGGGATGGGCCTCTCATCCCAGCCTGGTGGAAGAGTTGTGCCTTCCAGCCAGAGGACTGTCAGGACAGGGGCCTGCTGGCTCTAACCCAGCCCAGGAAGCAGTTAGAGCCACTTCTCTCCCGCCTGCTTGGCTGGGATGGAGCCCTGCGCTCCTGCTGAAAACTAAGACACCCTGGTTTCCGGGCTCTCTGGAAAACTGTTGCCCACCCAGCTTCCCATGCTCAGCTTGGCCAGATCATTTCAGCCAAGCTGGCTTGTGAGATAGAGAATAAATTAACACTTCCATGGGGGCGGGGGGAGAAGTGAGCTTTTATTGTTTGGTGATGAAATGAAGTATGGGGAAATGTTTATTTTGGTTGCAGGGCCCAGAAGAGAGGGGTGTGGGGGCAGGAACATGAATAGCCATGGACAGAACAAGGGGAGCAGCTATTGAGACCAGCAGCCACCACACAGGGAAGGGGGTCTGCACCAACGCCTCTCAGTGCTTCTGGAGACGACCTTAAGAGTGGAGGACTGCACTGGGAGGTGGAGGGAGCCAGATTCCTGCCCCAGCTAGATGTTGCTGTCTGACTTGGGGCAAATCCCTGACCCTCCTCACTGGGCCTTAGACTCCCTATCTGTTAGTGAAGGCATCAACTGCAATGGCCTCTCAAGGCCTCCCTGGTTGCCACCATCTAGGATCCGCTTGTCCGTGGCAGAACAGAAGCTGTGCCTGATGTTTCTGATGCCATCCCTGGATGCCTGGAGGAAAGCAACGTGCCTGATATTTCAAGAGAGGCCACACCCACCTCTTAAACACCGTAACTGCTAACAGTGGAATTTCATGCCTAAGCACCCCCTATTCTACTTCAGATAAGGTCGGGGCATATGTGACTATGTCTGGGCCAGGTAGCTGGGAACTCCTAGGCAGCAAGGAGGGGGTGTGACTGGCACAGGTGAGGCTAGAGAGACCCCAGGGTGGGCGGAACCAACCCTGAGAGTGTGTGTGTGTGTGTGTGTGTTTGTGTGTGTGTCGGGGGAGGGGGGAGGGTAACTGGCTTCTGTTAAGGGCTGCACTTAAAGGGTCTGATCCAAGGAGGGCTTTTCAATGTTGGACACGATGGCCCAATCATAGGCCAGTGTGGATGGACTTGGGCTAGGGACTTGGAGGAAGCAGCCTGGTCACAGCTTTTGCTGAGTTGTCCTGGGCAACCGACTTTACTTCTCAGGGCTCCGTTTCCTCATCTGAAAAAAGGGGAAGTAACAGGCCCATCGCACAGAGTGGGGGGTGAGGATTATGAAAGATGAGGTGCCTTGTGTTAGGCATACCTGGGCACAGGTGGGTGTCTCTTTCATTAGGACAGGAGGACCACCCAGCAGAGGACCTGTAGTCTCTGCCCCACCCCTGTGCTAAGTCAAGAGAATTTGGAGCTCCCCCTTGCCAGCTGCCATGGTGTCTGGGGAGTCTCAGAAACAAAGCTATAAAGGTGGGCTCTGTGAGTGGCTGAGCTTGTGCATGGAAAGAGTATTAGCAACGCAGATCCTACTCAGAGTTCCCTTTGACAGGTTTGGTGGGGCCCAGGAATCTGCATTGCTAACATGCGCTCCCCAGTTTCAGCTGCCCCCGAGAGACCCTGCACAGGGTGGCCGTCTCTGCCTACTTACGAGGTAAACCTTGGTGGTGCTGTTGCACTTGCTGGAGGAGGGGGCAGGTGGGGAGCCTGATGTACCCTAAGTCGATGGCAGGGAGCTGGCATAGTTCAGAGCAGCTCAGCCTGGGCACTCTTGGGGCTCCTCTGCCAGCTTCTCAGGCTTCAGACAGCTCAGAGAAGCTGCTTGAGCTCCAGCTCTGGCATGAAAATGGGGCTGTTGGCTTGGAGGGCCAGGGCCTGGCTCTGCTCCCACAGACCCTGCCTTGTCCCCAAGGACTTTTCTGCCTGTAGGGTGGACATGCTCCTTGGCCTCCTCACCAGGTTCCAATTTGACCAGCCAGTGACTCACAGCCCTAAGCGGAGTGCTTGGCACTTCCTAGGCAGGCGATGTTTGCCACATTCCCAGGCCCTTGGAGGAGCCAATCAATGACAGGGTGTGATTGGGGGCCACCCACTCACCAAATTATCTCCTTGTGGATGCCTGAAATTCCTCCATTAATACTTCATTCTTTTGGAGGACATTATTGCCTTATCTCAGTTCCACTCTTGAAATACAAGCCCTTTGGGATATATAACATACCTGAATATGGATGAGCGTGTCTAAACATTCAACTTCCCGGCAGAAGGGGTCCAAGTTCCCAGGCTCCAAGTTCAACCTTCTTTCCAATACCTGACACTTTCAGTCATTCAACAAACAGGATCGGCCCAACTCTGTGTTGTGCCTTATGCTTGGGGTAGAGATGAGTGAGACACGGTCCTGACCAGGGGGGGCATACAGGGAGGCCCACCAAAATGTTAGCAGAATGCGTTCCTCTGGGTAGCCCTCACATCCCATGGATGCCTGGCATGGGCGCTCACTAAATAGTCAATGAATGAATGAAGGAAGCACTGCAAAAATAAGACGATGCTGTGTCAGTCTGGAGCCGCTTGTCTGCGTTAGCCTTTTGGCTTTGCCATTTACCAGCTGTGGGACCTTTAGCCACTTTCTGTACCTTTCTCTACCTCTGCCTTGGTAAAACGAGAATAATAATGATTGTTTATCTTTGTGAAGTGCTTAGAACATTTCCTGGCCTGCAGTAAGCACGATGTAAGTGTTTGTTAAATAACTAGAACTCAACAGTCATGATTGAACACACATGGAAGGTATTTGGTAATGTTTGTTGGCTGGTCCCAGGGCTGCACATGGCAGGCATGATGTTTCACTGTTCCCTGTATCCTCAGAGGCTGGCATGGGGGAGACATCAGTAAACGCTGGTTTATGATGGACAAATCCTGTCCTCCTGGACTCATCTTCCATTTTCCGGTCAGGAGCTGTGTGTCTAGGGACACTGGAGCCATAGCAAGGCTGGGGCACCTTGGCTGGGTTCTTGGAGACATCAGCCGTAAATCCAGTTGCGGTCGGCCCCTCCGGCTGGGCTGTTCTTTCTGCCTGTTTGGGTGCAGACAGAAACTGTCGATAGAGAATCGATCTTGATGAGGCAGAGAGTGATGTGCGGGGTGGTGAGAGGCAGGGTGGAGACAAGTGGGAACAGCCCAAACTCGCAACTTCCCCACAGTTCTGGGTGTGTGATTGGCACTTGGTAAATACTTATTAATGGTGTCTCAGTATGGTTTGAGCAGCTGTTCTCTTCTTGACACCTCCTGCCTCCTGGGGACACTGTGATGTGGCAACTCCGAGCCTCTGCTTGGGCTGGTCCCTCATCTTGTAACATTCTTTCATATTCTTTTCTCCTTTCTAAAATCCCTCTGCCTTTCAGCGTCCATCCCTAGGCTTTTTACTCGATCTCCATTTAGTTTTTGTTCAATAATGCTCCAGCCCCACCAAAACTACTCACTGATCTTTCATTAGTTCATTCAGCAAACGTTCAGTGAGTGTGTTAGATTCTGAACTACTGGGACCCTGGGGACACCAAACTTATAGCCTAAGGGGAAAAAAGGAAAGCAAACAAATAAACAATCATGACTATGAAAAGGAGGTGGAGGCTATTGTGGGATCACAGATCATGGAGACTAACCTAGCCTTGGGGGTCAGAAATGGCTCGTGGCAAGAGATGAAGTATAAGGGCCAAGGCTCCAAGAACAGATTTGAATTAGCAGGTGCAGGAAGGGAGAGACCAGGGTAGGTTTTAGACCTGATGTCAAAGGCAGTGAGGGGTTTGAAATGGAGAATCAGATGATGGGATTCAAAATAAGGTTGATATTTTCAAATATAAAACTGATGATTTTTAAGTTTTTTAAAAAATCAGCTACACTGATGTATACTTTATGTATAATAAAATTTGTGGGCGGCGCCTGTGGCTCAAAGGAGTAAGGTGCCGGCCCCATATGCCGGAGGTGGCGGGTTCAAACCCAGCCCCGGCAAAAAACTCCAAAAATAAAATAAAATAAAAATTTGCCAATTTTAAGTATACACTTCAATCATTTTGGGGAAGGGTACACAGTTGTGTACAGTCTGAAGTTGATGCTACAGGTCTATGGATTGTACTCTGAGTAGCAAGTACTAGAGATAATATTAAGGAGGGAGAATCAACAGGACCCAGGGATGCCTGGATGTGGGGTCGGTGGGGGTGTTCCAGGGAGGGTCCCCGGTTTCTGGCATGAGCAGCTGAGAGGATGTGGGGTTTTTCATGGAGCTTTGGAATCAGATGCTGATTGCAGGTGAGGACTGAGAGGTGGGGAAGAGGCAGAGCTGTTCATGGACCTGGGGCTCCGAAGACAGCATGAATTTGAGGTATAGATTTGAGACTCATCAGTACACTGCTAACATCGACTCCAGTTTGCTGAATGCTAACTATGCGGTGGGCTCAGTGTAAGCACTTTGCATAGCTTAACTGACTAAAAGGCCTCAGTGACCCTATAAAGTAAATAGTAGTAGTAATCCCATTTTGCAGATGGGGAAACTGAGGCACAGAGCGAGTAGGAAATTACCCTTTGGTTGCACATCTAGCATCTAGCTTGAACTTGAACCCAGGTGTTTGGTCCTACAGTGCACACGATGCCCAGTGTGCCACGTGCCACGAGAAGGGAAGGGCTTCCCCTGGGAGCCAGTGGACACAGAAGAAAGGAGGTTCTAGGTGTTCTGAGGAATTCCAATCCCTACACTTCCCTTTGTATCAGACACTTACAAGGTCCTAAAGATACAATGCAGCTTTAGGGTGATTTTGGTCACAAGTGACAGGAGCCCAACTTGAACTCCCTTAAATAGAAAATGGAATTTATTGGCTCAAGTAACTGAAAAGTCAAAGGACAGATCCTCATCAATGGTAAGCTCGGATCCAGGTACTCAGACATCAAGAGTTTGCTGCTTCATCTCTGGGCGCTGCTTTTGGACGTCAAGAGTCATTCTCAGGCATCCTCTCCTCAGGTGTGACAGGGACCTCCCCAATAGCTCCAGGCTCACATCCTACATGCTTAGCAATCCTGATGGAAAGAGCTGGAATGTCTCCACATTGTTCCTGCAAAGTCCTGGGACAGATGCCCACTGGCTCCGATTGGCCCAGCATGGGTCATGTGCTGATCACAAATGCCCACTAGAAACGTTATAAGAAGCCAGATGGACGCAGGGCCACTGAACAGACATTCTGTGATCCCACCTCTTTGTCCTTGCTATTCCCTCAGCCGAGACTGCCGCCCTGCCCACTCCATCCACACTCTTGCACTTGTGAAATCCTCCTTGTTCTTTAAGGCCTGGCTCTGGTACCCCTGTTCCTTCTGGTGCTTTCCTCAGCAACCCCTGACTATCCAGGTACTTTTAATCACTGGCTTAGATCCTCTTGTCCTCAAAATCCTAAGGCAATGGCCCATTTCAGCTTTTTGTGGGCCAAAAGGCTTTACCCAGATGCAGCTTCCTGCCCACCGCGGACATCTGTTAATTCTGCCTTCAATGCCTGTGTGGCCACGTCCAAGTGTAAACAACCTAGACGCGTTGTCACCCAGTGTGTGAACCTCTGACCAATGGGACATGGCGGCCAATTCTCCCTCTCTCCACCACTCGACACCCAGGGGCATCCCAAAACACAGTTTATGCAACTTCCAAGGGCCCATGTCACAGATCTAGCCACCAGCCACCATGACTCTTGCCTGTGGCTGCCTGGTTCACACATCCTCCTATGCTCTTCCCCTTTCTGACTCTCTTCCCCTCGTCCTTCACCCTTGCTCCTCTGCTCCCAGGATGCCAGCACCTAATAAAGTGATAGGGCATGAGTCCTTTGCCTCAGACCCTAGACTGACACAGAGCTAATTTCTCCCAGTTCTCCATGGATCTCGGGCTTTACTTCTCCTAGAGTCAAATTCACAGTAGCATTATTATTATTATTATTTGAGATAGAGTCTTACTCTGTCACCCTTGGCAGAGTACCATGTCATCATAGCTCATAGCAACCTCAAACTCTTGGGCTTCAGCAATCCTCTTGCCTCAGCCTCCTGAGTAGCTGGGACTACGGGTGCTCACCATGACACTCGACTAGTTTTTCTATTTTTTAGTAGAGACCGGGTCTTGCTCTTGGTCTTGTTGAACTCCTGAGCTCAAGCAACCCACCTGCCTCAGTCTCCCAGAGTAAGCTAGGATTACAGTCATGAACCACTGAGCCCAGCTCACTTTACAGTATTTAAATAAATGCTTCCTTAATCGAGGAGTCTGAGCCCTGGATGATTCAGGGGATGACTTAGGTGATCTATGAATGGACATTTAATATCATTATGGGAAGAATGCTATCCCTTTTTCTCCCTAACTTTACTGAGCTCTATTTGAAGTCCAATAACGTGCACATATTAAAGTGTCCAATTTTTATAAGTTTTTTT
>NW_003852404.1:3081235-3094426 GCF_000181295.1 Otolemur garnettii
GTCCGGGCTGGGGATTTGAACCCGCCACCTTAGGTGTACGTGGCTGGCGCCTTAGCCGGTTGAGCTATAGGCGCCGAGCCCAATTTTATAAGTTTTGACATATACATGTGCATGCCATCATGAAGCCATCATTAGGATTGGGATAACAAACATTTCCACCACTCTCAAAACCATGGGTCTATGTTCTGTCACTATAAATTCATTTGCATTTCGTAGAATCCTATATAACTAGAATCAAATAGTGTGCATTTTTGTCTAGCTTCTTGTACTCAGCATAACTATTTCAAGGTTCATCCATGTTGTCATACATATCGATAGTTTCTTTTAATCACTGATTAGTAGACCCTCGTATGGATGTGCTACAATTTATCTATTGATGAAAATGTGAGTGGTTCCTAGTTTTTAGCTATTACAGACAAATAAATCTGCTGTGAACATTCGCAGACAAGTTTATGTGAACACACATATATCCTTCTCTTCGGGGTAGGAAGGAAATGGCTGGGTCCTATGGTAGTATCTGTTTAAGTAGTCAAGAAACTGCTGAACTATTTTCCAAAGTGGTTATACCATTTTACATTCCCATTGACAGTATAGGAGAGTTTCATTTCAACAATGCTTCGTATGAACAGTCCTTTTAATTTTAGCCATTCTAATAGGTGTGAATGGCATCTCATGGTGATTTTACAGTGGTGGGCTATGTAACAATCAGAACTGAATGATGGACTGCATATATGATCGTGGCCCTATGAGATTATAATACCATATTCTTACTGTACCTTTTCCATGTTCAGATACACAAATACCATTGTGTTATATAATAATCGCCTACAGTATTCAGTACAGTAACATGAGCAGATTTATAGCATAGGGGCCATGGGCTATACCTGATACACAAGTAGATGTGTATGAGGCCATGCTATCTAGATTTGTGTTGACTACACTATATGATATTCACAGAGTGACAACATCGGGCCTAATGACACCTTTCTCAGAATGTATCCCTGTCAAGCAATACATGACTACAATTGTTCTATAATGATTAATTATTTTAAATACACTTTTTTTTTGAGACAGAGTCTTACTTTGTTGTCCTTGGTTGAGTGCCGTGGCATCACAGCTCACCATAACCGCAAACTCTTGGGCTTAAGCATCTTGTCTCAGCCTCCCAAGTAGCTGGGAGTATAGGTGCCTGCCATAGCACTCGGCTATTTTTTGGTTGCAGTTGTCACTGTTTAGCTGGCCCAGGCTGGGTTTGAACCCGCCAGCTGGGTATATGTGGCTGGCACCGTAGTCACTGTGCCACAGGCACCACGCCTGTTTTAAATACTTTTTACACGCTTTCTTGCCATCCATATATTTTCTCTGGAGAAACGTCTGTTCAAATCATTTGCCCATTTCTTTTCTGGTTGGGTCATTTGCTTTATTGTTTTTGAGAATTATATATTTGAGATACGTCTCCCTTAACAGGTGAGTGATTCACAAGTCATTTCTCTCCTTCACTGGCTGATCTTTTCATTTTCTTAACAGGGACTTTCAAAGAGCAAAAGTTCTTAATTTGGATGAAGTCCAGGGGGCCCATTATTTTCCTTTCATAAGATGGTTTCTGGTGCTGAATGCAAGAAATCTTTGCCTAACCCAAGATTACAAAGATTTCCTCCTATATTTTCTTCTAGGACTTTTATATTTTTATGGTTTATATTTGGGCATATGAGCCATTTGATTTCATTTTTCTACTTTTTTTTTTTTTGAGACAGAGTCTCACTTTATTGCCCTCAGTAGAGTGCAGTGGCGTCACAGCTCACAGCAACCTCCGACTCCTGGGCTTAGGCGATTCTCTTGCCTCAGCCCTCCCCCTTCCCCCCCCCAGTAGCTGGGATTACAGGCGTCCACCACAATGCCTGGCTATTTTTTGTTGTTGTTTGCAGTTTGGCTGGGGCCAGATCCCAACCCGCCACCCTTGGTATATGGGGCCCTGTGCGCTACCCACTGAGCCACAGGTGCCGCCCCATTTGATTTCATTTTTAAACATGGTGCCAGATACCAGCTCACAGGGGAAAGAATCCAGGCTTGTGCCATTAAGCACGCTGTTAACTCTAGATTTTTCATAAATGCCCTTTACCAGATGGAGGGCTGTCATATTTTCATGATTCTTTGTGTGGCAAATGATTCTGAATTGTACCCTGGACATTATGACTGTTATGTTGTGTAGATTCAAATCATCATTGCCTTCCTGAGACTGCTGAAGTTTTTCTTTGGGCAACACTAGCTGGCTAGGTCCAGACTTTAAGTTCTGTGTAGCTCCTGTGGGTGGTGGTTAGGCTCCCAGTTTGGTTCTCTGAGGCTTTGCCATGCTGCTTTAGATCTGCTCACTGTATATCGGGTTCTGAGTTACACTGGGGCTTGCCCAGGTGGTTCAGATCCCAGCTCAGTTCTCTAAGCCTTGCCCTGATTTGAACTATATAACAACCCTTTGAGATTCACGAGACAAAAATCAACCTTCTCATTTGGGAAATGGGGCATTGGTGGGTGCCAAAGCCCCACAGGTACTCAGGGCAAAGACCACAAGCAGGGTGCTACTCCTCACTTGCCCAGGGCCCGGCTCAGTGACACAGGGGGTGGGAGGATGCCCACACACCATTGCTCTACACTGTAGAGTCGTGAGGCCCACAGCTGACCTCCCCAGCCACACCCTGGCTCGGACTGAAGTCTCCCAACTCCTGGCCTGCCTCGGCTCTTCTCCCAGATTACAAGCACTCTGACTCAGATAGCCTGTCCTCATCCTTCCATCCATGGCCCAGGGGAGAAGGGAAGAAGTCCTAGGAAAGGGTGATCCTATCTCTCTTGGCGCCTCTGGGGCTCACCGTGAAGTCAGTGGAATCCCGACTGCTGATGTCAGGAAATCACAGTAATAACAGCCCACACTTACTGAGTGCTGGCGGCTGTGTGCACCAGGCACCGTGCAAGGTACGTTATGTGGATGCTATCCTCCACACCTTGTGACCACCCCATGAGGAAGGGCTGAAAAGAGACTCATTTCACAGATGAGGCAGCTGGTACATGGTAGAGCCCAGAGGGGGAATCCATCTGCCTGTGACCTGGGCTGCTCCAGCAACTGGACCATCTCCCAAATGCTCTGCTGTGTTCCCTGGAAACCCGCTATCCTTCTAATGCCACAAGTAGGTATAAGAGCCCTATCATGGGATGGCCAGAGGAATGAGCCACTGCCAGCCCCCAACCCTAAAGAGAAGAAGAGCAGATTCCCAGGAGCCCTCGGGCGAAGCAGGCCCCAGCCTCCAACCGGAAATTAACTCAAAGGGAGAAATGAGCCAGCCCTGGATGCTGAGAGATGAGGCTGCTTGTTTTCTGTTCTTCATTAAGTAACAAAGGGAAAAACCAACTGTGCATGGTGTGCGAGCTCCCCACTGGCACCACCCTGGACTCCTGGAACATCTTTATCCACTTACCCAGGGATTCAGGAAATATTCTTCCAAGCCAGTTTTATTGGAGATTTTGGAAGCAAAGCTCACAGCCTCCCAATCAATAACAGATGAACAATGCTCACATCACATTTTTTTGGGAGGACGTTTAGCCCAGGCTTGTCCCATCTGAAGGGCCTGGCCTTGGACATCCCCATTTGATCAAACATTGCTGGGAAATGAAGTTCAGGACAATTCTAAAAACCCGAGTCATCAGCGTGGGAAGCAGTGGGAAGGGGCATCCTGCTCTGGGCTAGGGCCAAGGAAGCTCTGGTCTTGCAAGGGTTGAGGGCAGGCTCTCAAGGCTCCCCCTTACCTCCACTCTCTCCCCCTTCTCCCCCTGGCTCATCTTCCACATATGCTCAGCACGGGTATCCAATCTGAAGCCCATAAAGAATCAATCAAATCTAGTCTGTGGCTGCGCCAGGGGCTGCGGCGCCAAAGTGCTGATGGAGAGAGGGTGGGCAGCAGGAGCGACGGCACGCCCGGCCACGCAGAAGCAGTTTCAGCAAAAACTTGCTTCCCACCCACCCTCCATCCCACAGACACATGGAGCTGGAGAAGATGGTCTGATATTGGGAACCAGGGCCATCTTGTGAACCCCCATCTCCCCACCTGCAGGAGGAGTGGGGAGCCGGGAGGCCGCAGGGGAATATGATGCTTGTGTTACCATCAGACCATCTGCAGGGCAGAGTCCACAGCTCATTTCCTTCATCTCATCAGCACTTAGGGAGCACCTACAGTATGCCAAGCAGGGGGAACGTGAAGTCTGGGCAGAATTTACAGTCGAGCAATTTTATTCAGCAACTGTTACCATCACAACTCTCTAGAGAGAAAAGAAAAACTGTGTGCATTTGGCGACCCCTCAAGGCATGATGGCTTTCCCTTTGAGCCTTTTTTGGAGATTCCATTACCCCCCTGGCCAGGTCATCCAGGCCACCATCCCCACACCTCTGCCAAAAAATCTACTAAATGTTTTGGCCCTGCCACAGGCATGTCCATTGGCTGCCAGATACTTCCTGAGCACCAGCTGGGGTCAGGACCCTGGCTGGGCATATGCCCTGGAGGCCAGAGGCAGGCCAGGCCTGGAGTGCTCGATGGTGGAGACATGCCAAGGAGTCCCAGGAAAGCATCTGTCTACAGAGAGGGAGCCCCTCTGGCACAGAGTGGAACCAGCCCAGATCCACAAGGCACAACATTCAAGCCCAACTCTGCCAGTGAATCACTATGTGACTTTGGGCCAATCGGTATCCCCCCTCTGGACCTCAGTTTCCTCATCTGAAAAATAGGATGGTGCATGGGTGTTTCTCCTAGTGTAGACTGGGGGCCCTTTTCTTCAGAATCATTTTAGAGTAGGGGAGATGGTGATGATGCAGTTTCCTGAGCCCTGCAGCAGCCCCAGGCCAGGGTCATCAGGAGGTGGGTTTGGGAACCTGCATTTGTAACATATCTCCCTTGGAGATTCCAATATCCTGAAGTTTGAGCAAGAGCTATGGAGTAGTCAGTACCTAAGTGGTTGGCAAACTTGTCAACTTGGATTCTGGTCCAAAGGCAGGTGATTGATGGGACTTAGATAGTCAGGGGAGATTTTGTGGGAAAAGCAGATATGAGCTGGGCCTGAAAATATAATAATAGATGATAATTGTGCAATTGCTGATCAAGTAGCTTCCAAGTACCAGGCACTGTGCTGAGTGCTTTACATGCATTATCTCATTTAATCATCATGGCAGCCCCAGTAGATAAGACCCTTTACCCCTATTTCCCAGATGGAGAAATTTGGGCTCATCCAAAGGTTAAGCAGCTTTTCCTAGGTAGTTTGAAGGCCCTCTGAGACATCCTGAAAAATCCTCCCTCATGAAATACTGTGAGCTATTCACAGTCCTCCTGAAACCTGGAGCTGTAGAGAAGGCCTTTCAGGAATGAAAGGCACTGACACCTGAGGCTTGGAGTTCAAGAAGGGACTGTTTCCTAGGACATATTCTTCCTCACTCGGTCTCTAATGCAGTCATTCCCTGACTCATTGCTTCTCTCTGCTTACTAATTCATGTACTTGTTCACTTGTTAATTCATAGTCAGGGCTCTTTTATTACAAGTGGTAGAAACCCAGTTCAAATTGGTTCAAGCAGAAAGAGAAATGTATTGATACTTTTATCCAAAATGTCCAAAGGAGAAAATATGCACAGCTTCACCCATGACTTGATGCAGGGACTCAGCTGTCATCATCAGGAAGCTCTCCCTACACTCCTGGGCTCTGCTTTCCTTGGTGTTGTCTTCACTCTCAAGCAGATTTTTTGTTTTTTCTTTGGTTTGTAAAGGTGCCCACCTGCAGCTACAGGCTTGTATCCTATGAGCTTAACCACCACTAATGGAAGAAGAACCCCTTTCCCAAGAGTGCTAGCAAAAAATCCCAGAGAGGCCTCTTATTGGCCTAACCTGAGTCACATGCTCATCTCTGAACTAATCACTGTAGTTGGAGAAGTCAGGGCTCTGATTGGCCAGGACTGGTTCTAGGGTGATAGCATTAACTCTAACAAATTACCCAAACTGAGTGTGGAGGAGAGTTCCCCCAAGGAAACGTGGTGTGTTCTAACTAAGAAGAGAAAATGGATGGTGAGTGGGCAAAAATTAAGGGGTGTCTCCTGCATAGGGGTAAGAGGTGAGCATTGCACTGGGCTCCTCCCACCCAGACACTTCTACTCTGTCTCTATGATTTCTTCTTGGTTCCGTGATAGAGTTGGGGAAAACGGTCTCTTCTGATTTGAAACTGCCAAGTCATGATACCAACAGCAGATACTCTGTGGCTGAGACAAGGATGCCAGTAGCTACTGCTTCCTGGGCACTCACTGTGTGCCTGGCTAAACACTACACAGTCAGAGCCCCCTTAGTCTTGCCAACAGTTCTCCCTCTAAAGTGGGCGGGGTGTGAGTGTTGTTCCCTGTGACACAAGGAATCCCCAGGGTAGAGAAGTGCAGGACTCTAAGCTATAGCCGCAGCTGCCAAGTGACAGCGCTTGAACTCCACTCTAGTCCATGTGATCTGAGAGTCCACAGTGTTGGTCTCTGGTGAAGACAAATTCTTGCCCACAGGTGAAATTCGATTCTGTTTGGGGTAAGAGAGTGGGGGAGAGGGCAAGGTTGCTAATTTAAAACTGATCAGAAAGAAAGTTCCACGGTTACTTCCTGAGACCCACTCCCAGCTAAATAAAGTCCTGATTTCTGCTGCATTAGCCACGTGTGGAGCAGTTTGTGTGGGGACAGGCTGCATGGGGACAGGCCTGCAGGGAGCTGGGCTTCTTTAGGGCACACCCTCCAAGACTAATCTCCAGCTTCCTGGGCTGTAGGGTAACTGAGGTCAGCAGGCAGCTGGGGAAGGGTAGGAACCAAATGTTTGCAGAGTATCTGCTGTGTTCCTAGAACTGTGCTAGGCTAAGCAGGATACCAGGAATCATGACTGTCATTATCACTGTGGGCGGAATTCTTAGGATGTCAGTGCAGCAAACGGCTCCAGAGGCCACTTTATTCAGGGTTTGCAAACTCATGGCTATTGGGACCAGGCAGGTGACATTCGGAGGGGCATGAGGCCTGGCATGAGTGGGAAATCTTGGGGAACGGGAGAGAATAGACTATTCTCTACAGGGGACAGCTGCCACTCTGTATCTGCTATGTGGGGACATGGGCCCCAGGCTGCCATATCCTCTGATGTTTTTGAGAGAACCTAGAAATCTGGATTTTTAGGTAAATATCTCCAGTCTTCAAAAACAGCTTGGGATTTCAAAAGAACACTGTGTAGGCTAAATGAACCCGTCTGGAGGTTTGGTGATCTCATTTCACTCTGCCATTGGGGAGGTCACATAGCCAAGGTCACACAGCCAGAAGGGGAACCAGCTCTTCTGCCTTCCAGGCCTGTGGTCCTGACCCTGGGCCAATGACTAGAACCCTTGTGCGGTTCTAGTACTTGGCAGCTCATGCAGCACTTTTGCACCTGGTGTCTCGCTCTTCACCTCAGCCCCAGGCGAAGACAGAGTAAGGACAGTCACCTCCATCTTATAGATGAGGAAGAAGAGACTCAGCAGAGCTGAGTGCCCAGAGCTGGTAAAAAGACATCTCACCTCAAGTGCACAATGTGAGAGTGGTCAGCACGCCCCCTCAGTGCAGGGCTCAACTACAACTTGAACTTTGCCTTAGAATTGAAAACAATGTAACCTAAACGTTTGTACCCTCATATTAATTAAAAAAAAAAAAAAAAAAGACATCGGGCTCCAGTACAGAAGCTGTTTTCCTGGTCGAGGTTAAATCTTACAGTCTGGGTTTCAGCCCAAGTCTGGCCTTCCAGAACCTGCAGCCTATCAGGAGAGAGGTTATGGTTAAGAAACGACTCCGATGAAACATGCTCCGTGGAGCACAAATGTGTGAGACAGACAATGAGGGGGAAATAATGGCAGCAGCTGACTTGGGTCAGGCCAGGGCTAAATGCTTCACATGAATTGCCTCATTAAGTCTGCACAACCACCCCGTGAGAGGTCTTTTTATTTTTCTGATGGGGAAACTAAGGCCTAGAGAGGTTAAGAGACTCATACGATATTGTATGCAGGAGATGATAGAGTTGGACTTTGCACCTAAACGGCCTGGATTCAGAGAGCTAATGCTCTGGAAATATTACTGGGAAATGCGCAGGTGTTGGCACAATTAGGGAGAATGCATGGAGCCTCCTGGGGTACCTTGAATTCAGAGCATTCCAGGACAGTGCATCAGCATTAGCAGATGCTTGGAGTCAAGAATCTGCAGGTTGATTAAAGATCAGCAAAGAATCCAGCCAACCAAGGATGGCAGAGCGGGAAGAGTGCTCTGAGACATGAGATCCCAGCCCTTCAGTGTCAGAGGATGTCCTGAGAGGTTTAGGCTGGCTTAAGACCACACAGCAACTTGGTAGAAGAACTATGGCCACAATCCAAATATCTCACCTCTCAACTACTTTTCCTGCTACCTCCAGCTTTGCTCACACAGTGCCCATGTATGTTTGAATTTCCGTTTATGGGACTTTCCCAAGGTGGGACCCCAAGTGTCAGAATCCTGCCTGATTCACCTCTTTATTACTTCATGACAAACCCCTCTAAAAATTTACTCTCGTGTATCTGTGGATTGACCGGGCTCAGCTGGTGGCTCTTCTGTTCCACATGGTGGTGGCTGGGGCTGCAGTCATCTGGGAGCTCAACTAGTCTAGAAGAGCTGAGAGGGCACACTCACATCGCTGGTGGTTGATGTTGGCAGAAGGCTGGGGACTGAGCTGAAGTTGTCAAGCAGAGTGCCTACCTGTGGCCTGCCTGTGTGTTGAGGGCTTCTCATAGCATGACAGTTGAGTTCCAAGAAAGGTCATCCCAAGATTGAACAGCCTAAGACACCCAGGTAAAAATTTCAAGGCCTCTTCTGACCTAGCCTTAGATGTTACACAACATTGTTTCTGTAGGATTTTGTTCAACAAAAACAACTCACAAACCAACCTAGATTCAAAGGAAGGGGACAATACTAGGTGTAGCTATTAGGAAGAATAATCCACCTTTGGAGGCCAGCTAAGGTGCTATCAGTCCAGACACCTCATTAGCCTCTCCACCATAGTCTCAAGGACTCTTCTCAATTTCCTCTCCTTGACCAATGATTTGGTGTAGTCATCTTGGGGACGTATAGGGCACTAAGGTCTAGTATAGTTCCTGACATACAGTAGGTACTACACTTAAAAATATTTGCTGAAGGAAGGGAGAGAGGAAGGAGAAAAGAAAGGGATAAAGGAAGGAAGGGAGGAAAAAGGGGAGGGAGAGAGAAAAGGTTTCCTACAAAAGCCAGGTTATAATATTGCCTTCTCCCTGAATCACCAACACATCAAACTCCTCCCCACTTTAGGCTTTGGTCTTGGCTATTCCCTTTGCTTTGAGTAGTTACCCTCACCTCCATATTTTCCATGACTGGGTTCCTGTTGTTGTCCAGGTCTCTGCTCAAAAGTCACCTCTATAGACAGACCCTGTCTGGCCACCCAGTGTTACCGCCACCACTGACTGCTCTCTTATAACCCGAGTTATTTACTTCAGAGCACTTACTACCATCTGATAATGCATTATCTCATGCATTTATTTATGTAACCGCTCATTATCTGTCCCCCGTCTCCCTCCTAAAGCAGAGTTTCTCAACCTCAGCACTGTTGACATTTTGGACTGGATAATTCTTTACTGTGGGCAGGAGCCGGGGGGCGGGGGAGAATTTTGCTTGTTATTGAATGTTTAGCAACATCTCTGGTCTCTACTTACTAGATGTCAGTTAGCATCCTCTGCTGCACTATAATAACCAAAACATCTCTAGACGTTGTCAAACGTCCAAGGGCAAGGCGTGCGCGTGCGCATGTGTGTACACGTGGGAAATTTGGCCTGGTTGAAAACCAGTATCCTAGACTATCAGTTCTCATACTGTGGCATGCATCAGACACTGGAAGGCTTGTTAAAACAGACTGCTGGCTGCTCCCCATGGTCTGACTCAGCTGGTCTGGGGTGGGGCCAAGAATCTGCATTTCTAATGAGTTTCCAGGTGACACTGATCTTGCTGGCCCAGGGATCACACTTTGAGAACCTCTGGTCTGAAAGCTTCATAAGACAAGGGTGATTTTCTCTCTTATAACCTATGTGCCTGGGACAGTGACTTCTTACTGTTGACATTCATAAACACTTATAAAACAAACCATTTTAAAATCTCAGCAGTCGGGGGCCACTCCTGAGCCTCAGTGAGAAATTATCTTGTAGGAGAAGGGGGACATTTTTTGCATTTGGGAAAGGGATGATGTTTTAGAAGCTCTGCCCTCACTGCCCAGAGTGGGGGACAGGGATATCTAACAGGGTTTCAGGAGACATTCTGTAAGTTCACGTTTCAGCTGGCTTTGACTTGGTGGGCTTGATAGCTTGACGACTCATCTTAGATTTCTCATCTGGTTCTCTGCAACCCTTTTCTCCCTGTCACTGAAGGGTTATTTGCTATGGGGAGAGCTGACATCAGGGTCACCATGAGGGGTACCCCTCCCTGTGGGGCCCTGATCCGTCTGAGAACTGAGAACCCGTCTCTATTCTTTGCTATCTTACAGCTGGAGATTCAGGCAGGAGCTGCTGCCATTAGCTAGTGTGGGTCCACTGGGGGTGAGGTGGCCTCATGCAGCCAGAATATTAATAATGATAACCAAGCAGCCACTTCTGGAGCTATCCATGGGCCAGGCAGAGTCAAAGCAGAGCATGCATGAATTCATTTGCACCTCGCCGTGGCTCTATGAGGGAGGTGCATGTTCTTGTCTCCTTTTTACAGATGAGGAAACTGAGGCTCTGAGAGGTGATATTCCTTGCCTAACTTTGCATGGAGTGGGAGAAGAGGCGAAGCAGGGATAAAAACCTATGTCTTTTTGACTAAAGCCTTATTCCCAACCTCTCCACCAGAGTCTCAAACCATTTGGGTAGATGTTTAAAACATGTCTTATGGGAGGGAAGAAGGTTGGGTGGCAGTGTTAGCCTCTCTGAAGCTCCTAGAGCCCACCAGACACCTTGGCATTGGCGGTTCCCTCTGACTGGAAGAATCTTCTTCTAGGGGTCTGCAGAGCCGGCCTCCTGCCCTCCTGTGGGTCTTCCAGGCCTGCTCTGCTCTCTGCAGCACCGCCCCCTTTGACCAAGTCTGCACTTCACTACTGATGTTTACTGTCCCTCCCTCCCTACTGGAATGCCAGCCCCATGGGGACAGGAAGTCTCAGCTTATTTTGTTTCCGGCTGTATCCCCAACACCCAGGACAGTTCCTAGTGGACATTAGTGACTGGTTGAGCATTCACTGAAGGAAAGAAGGGAGGGAAGAGGGAAGAAGGAAGGAAAGAAGGAAATGGACATTCTCAGTTAACCATCAACAAGTTTTTCTTACTGCAGGACTTCTTAAAGCCTTCATCACGTAATACATAGTGTGTGTATATAGATATAGTTTATTTTAAGAAAGATACAACTGTTATCATTTCTTATACTTATTTGGTAACCGAGCATTTCTTGGGAGAGCTGCAGTTAACCGTGA
The DNA here is from genome assembly GCF_000181295.1 of Otolemur garnettii. Lineage (NCBI taxonomy): Eukaryota > Metazoa > Chordata > Mammalia > Primates > Galagidae > Otolemur > Otolemur garnettii. Next base: position 3,092,785 of record NW_003852404.1, read on the forward strand.
CAGTCCCAAGGCACATTCTGCACACCCCTGTGTTCTGGAGCTCTCTCCTGGCACCCCTGCCCTGCTTCCTGCATAAAGTACATCAGCAGATATCGGGGTGCATGGACACCTCCCTGCACAGCTGTCTGGCGGCTGTGTTGGAGATCTGCCTGTGTGACAACATCTGCCTGCTTGTAGAGATGCAGGCTGCCTTTGAATGGACCAATTGTCAAAGGCAGAGAAAGGCCAGCTCACCTTTGAAAAGAGGCTACTCTCCAGGCAAAATCAGGGTGGCCTGAACTTGGGACAAACAAAACAAGGCAGACAATGAATCCATTGGAAGCAAGCAGTTGGGGACCATAGGGCTGTGAGAACTTGGCTTTCGAGCACTCCAAGGACAACAGGGAGACAGGTCACACAGGGACAACAGTTTCCATGTCATTTTATCTGCAATTGAGACAACAGCTCCAGGGCCTGAAGTCAAGGACCAGGCTCATTCATTAGAACTTTGAATTCCTGCTGACCAAGCTGGACTAACCTTGGAGACTTTGTACTTTGCCTTACCTGCAAAGACCCCACCAACTAAAGAGAAATCATATCAAGAGTGTATGGTGTGGACTCAACAAGCTGGTTCAAATCCTAGCTCAGGCAGTGACTGCTGAGTGACCTCAGGCAAGTCACTTCACCAGGCAAGTCACTTCACCACTCGGAGCCTCCATCGCCTCTTCCATAAAATGGAGCGATCATACCTGGCTCACTTTCTCCCTCCTGCTCTTCCGGCAGGGAGTCAGATTCATTCATGCATTTGTTCCTTCCTTCCTTCCTCCATTCATTCACGTATTCATTCATTCATTTACTTATTCATTTGTTTATTCACTTATCCATTTGTTCATTCATTTATTCATTCTTTCATTTGTTTGTTCCTTCTACATATACCATTCTGTGCTCGTCTGACCCGCGGTGATCCTTGGACTCTGACATCCCTCAGCCTCCAGCCTCCCACATGTGTTCTGGAGTAAGGAGCTCTAGACAGGGTCCATGGGGGTTGCTCTCCGGTGCTGCCAGGGTCCTGCTACATCCCACACAGTGGTGTTACAGGGCAATATTTTTCTGTTTTAAATAAACTTTTGTTTCCCCAATTTCCAAAGACAAAGGAAGACAGAAACCTCAAGGATGTGCTTCTAACTTTATAAATATCCTACCAGTTTACATATGTGTGTATATATGTATATATCTCTCTCTATATACATAATTTGTCTAGTTCTTACAATGTGCTGGGCTTTGCACTAAACAAATTCAATCTTTTAATTCACCCTTTAATCCTTCTGCTGGCCTTATGATGTATATGCTGTGATCACATCCCTTTTCTAGACTAGATAGGTTAAGAGCTTGCCTGAAGTCAAACAGCTGCCAAACAGTAGGCCTTTCCACAGGCAGGGCCCAGGGCAGGTGGGTCAGAGGTGCTTGAGTGGGGAGAAAAGGCAGGAAAAGTTGCAAATATGAGGTGACTTGGGCACAAAGTCTATTCAAAGCATGGAGAAAGGTTTGTGGGTAAGTAATATTTCAGGCAAACGATGTGTGATCATTGCACAAAAGGAAGAATAGCAAATAAACAGGAAAACAGAGAGTAAAAATGAACTCCAGACCCACCTATCATCAGAGT
>NW_003852404.1:3095378-3098135 GCF_000181295.1 Otolemur garnettii
ATCCAAACCTGCCACCTGCTTTTGGGGTTCCTGCTATTATCCCAGTAGCATTTGGTGCAAGTAATTGTCCTGAGATCTTTTTCTCCAAAATCTCAGCAGAATGTGGAAATTTGGTCTATATTATTGGATTCATTTTAATAGAAAGAGGAAAGTATTAGTAAGTGTAAGGAACCTTGGCATAGGGCGGCACCTGTGGCTCAAAAGGGTAGGGCACCGGTCCTATATGCCAGAGGTGGCGGGTTCAAACCTAGCCCTAGCCAAAAAAAGGAACCTTGGCATAAGTAACCTGCCATTACCCCCTAAACAGTGTGGTGAAGGAGTAAAATCCTGCCCAGGTTAGGAGACCCAAATTCTAATTCTTTTTTTTTTTTTTTTTGAAACAAAGTTTCAAGCTGTCATCCTGGGTAGAGAGTGCTGTGGCGTCATAGCTCACAGCAACCTCCAACTCTTGGACTCAAGCCATCCTCTTGCCATTTTTTTTTTTTCTATTTTTAGTAGAGACTGGGTCTCACTTTTCTTTTGCTCAGGTTGGTCTCGAACTTGTGAGCTCAAGAAATCCACCCACCTTGGCCTCCCAGAGTGCTAGGATTATAGGCATGAGCCACTGCACCCGGCCCCAGATTCTCATTCTAATCTGCTGTGGGACCTGATAAAAGTCACTCCAGCTGTTTCCAACTTTTCAAAATGAGAGGTTTGGACAAGACCACTGAGGAACCTTCCAGATCTATTAATAAAATGCTATGGTTTGCCCAGCCCCTTGATTTGCAGCTGTTTACTTACTAAGCTAATTAGAATGACTGTATTTAAAAGTGTTGGAGGAGGAGGCCCAGTGTGGCAAGTGTCTTGCTTAAGGTCATACTGCAAATCAGCAGCAGTTGCAGGACCAGAACCCAGGTATTTCATTTCTGAGGCCTCACAGTTTCCCCTGCCACACGGTGTTGAGAATGTGCACACACCTCTCTGGAGGAGCCAGTTGGTGTGCATGTGATCCCATGTCTGAGATCGGTGATCCCATGTATGTGATCAGTGTGTGTACACCGATCTGTGGGCCCACATTTCTGTGAGTGTACATGTTTCTGTGTCTGCACAGAACTGTCTTTGTGAGTGTGTGCATGTTTGTGTAAACATGTGCGTACACATTTCCTGTAGGTACACATCTGTGTGTGCACATTTTCTACATGTCTATTATGTACACGTGTCAGTGTGTATATAAACGCCTGAGTGTGTATATTTGTGTGCACTTCTGTCCGTGGTGTGCAGACACGTCTCTGTGTGCACACGTGCATTTGTGAGAGTCTTGTGCAGCATGAGGCATTGACGCCCAGGCAAGCCCGGGGTGTGGCTTTCCCCTCTGCATGGGGAACCCCCCGGCTACTTGGGGTGCCATAATTGGTTCCTTTGATCACATGAGCATCAGGTAGTCCTTCAGTGACAGCTGAGTCCAAGGTTTTCACCTGGACAATGTGTCTCCCATTCTGGGAATGCTGCTTGGACAGCCGCTGGCAGAGAATGGGGACTCCCACTAGGGCTGACCTTGGAGCCACCAGTTCTTTCTTCCTTGAACCAGGCAGTCACTCTGAGAGTCACTTCACAAACACACATGGGGTGCTTACCACAGGTTAAGCTTCATTGTGGGGGTTCTGGAGAGACGGAGATCGGGTAGGCAGGCATAGGGAAAGGGGCCAAGTCCAATGCCAGGGAAGAGGCCACCCACAGTGAGTGTCCTCAAACATCATGGGGCTTTGAAGGATGTGAGACCGTAAGTCTGTAGGACCCACAGTGGGGTGGGACACACAGGGCAGAGCTACCTGGGTGGGCAGTGAGGGCAGGGAACAGGGCACAGATGGGGCCTGCAGTGTGTTTAGAGCAGGGAGAGGCCAGGGGGTTAGGACCATCATGCACGAGTGATGCCTGCCCACTGTGCAAAATGAGGAAAAAGAGAGAAATAAAGGAAGAGACCAACACTGCACTCCAACCCCACCTACCACCCAGAGATGAAGTTCAAAATATTGGTGGATTTCTTTTCTCTGCATGTGTATGTCTATTTTGGCTGATCAAAATGGGATCACACATCTAGGGCAACTTGCTTTGACATTCCTGCAATACAACGTGTCATGAACATTTTCTACGGCATAGCTCAGAGATCATGAGCACGAGCAGGGAAGTCCTGGGTAAAATCGGCCCCACCACTCATATCTGGTAACTCTCATCCTCTCGGAGCCTCACTTTCTGCATCTGTACAGGGAAAGAAAAGTGGGCAACTCCTGTTTGGGGCACTGAGGGGATTAAAGGGGCACCTAGAACAGTGCCTGGCACACCTAAGGAGCCTACCTTCCCGCTGTCTCCTTGTTAAAGGCTGCATACTATTCCAGCCCCTGGATTTGCCCCTATTTTTTCAATAAATCCCTTATTGCTGGGCATTTAAGAAGTCCCCAACTTTTTGCTGTGATAGAAACACAACTGTGGGCAGCAGCGCCTGTGGCTCAAAGGAGTAGGGTGCCGGCCCCATATGCCGGAGGTGGTGGGTTCAAACCCAGCCCCAGCCAAAAACCACACACACAAAAAAGAAACACAACTGTTTGCTCTTATTATTGATAGAAGAATAAGTGTCCCTAAATAGGGGGGTCAGAGGTAGTCCAGGCTAAGGGAAACAGCAGGAAGCAACCACATGCTACAGGGAAATAGCTCCTGGTGGGGTGGAGTGAGACAGGGCTGAGCTCGAGAGACAGACAGGGGTCAGGTCCTGCAGGGGGGACT
>NW_003852404.1:3098591-3100812 GCF_000181295.1 Otolemur garnettii
TGATTCTGAAAGGCAGGGTGAGAGGGGTGGCTACAAAATGGCCTTGCTGATACCAGGTGGAGCTTGCAGGGTAGAGGTGGGCCAGGTTGCCTAGATGTGGTGCTGCTTCCCCATCTGGCTTCTTGTCCCCAGGTTCACGATCACTGCGGCAACGCCTGGTCCTGGAGGATGCCCCTCTCCAATGCTGGGCTCTCTCTCTCTCCTGGCTTCTCTCTTTTTGGTCCTTTTAACCACTTTCATAACACCTCCCTCTGCCCTCGCACCTCTCCTTTACCGTCTTTCCCACAATGCAGATCCTGGGGTGGGGCAGGTAGTCTGGGATTCGGCTGGAGGATTCAAGACAGCCAGCCAGAGGCAGATAGGATCTCTGGCCCCGGGAAAATTAGCCTCTTCTACTGTACCAGGCTGAAAGAGCGTCTGTCTCCTTCACCTTAAATTATCCTGAAAAAGCTCCTTCTATTGCCTTAGCCTCAGGAGACACCAGGCTTCTGGAAGGAACTGAGATGAAAGTAACCTTGAAGATGATGCCTCCTACGGACTGAGAGCTTTCTGTCTGTGACTTTCACCCGTTCCTCTCTCTCAGCCGCCAGACACCATTCACAGAGGGGGCACATCCACAGAGGGGGTAACAACCCACCCATGGCAGGCCCAGCCAGCAAACCTCATGTGCCCCTCACCCTGTGTCCAAGTTAGTGGCGACTCCCTGGGCTGCAGACACAAGAGCCCAACCCCTGTCCAGCCCCACCCAGACCCCGCTAGGTGTGGGGAGCTGAGATAGTAGGAGAAATTTGTGAAGGCTCAGCTGATGGGGCTGGAGGTGAGGTCAGCACTGGGACGCCCCGTGGAAGGTGTACACAGGGGCCATTGGCAAGATGGCAGGGGAATCACCACTGGTGTGGGAAGCTGGGAGGAGGCCAGAGCCTCTGCTGACGATATTAACATCCTGAACACTAGGCAGAGACTGGCTTGGGTGTGGGAGGCAGGAGGGGCCTGTGATCTTGAGACCCGAAGGCCACGTATCTATAGTGACAACAGCATCAGTGACAATGAAAACTTGCCGAGTGCCTGCTCAAGCCAGGCTTTGTACGTGGTTCTCTCTTAGTTTCCCCCTTTTCCTATGGACAAGTATTCTTGTCTCCATTTTCCAGATGAGAAAACAGGCTCAGAGAAGGGAAATGACTTGCCCAAGTCCACCTAGCTCATGTGTAGCAGAGCCCCCAGCAAGCCTCTCACTGCAGGACTGATTCAGGATCCAGGAAAAGGTATACATTTCTGGTGATTTCTAAATCTGCCTGCCTGTGGACTGTTCTTTAAAATATGCAGTCTCAGGCTCACTCAGAACTACAGACACTCTAGGGCTAAGGCTGTCACCCCACAGCTTTCTCTTTGACTCACGTAGCAGTCTAGACTGGAGTAAGCGAGCACCCTGACAACTCTGAATTCCCCGAGTCTCAACAATTCTCTACAGAATTAGTTGAGATACACCTCCCAGATTTGTACATGCTAAGCAAAGACTGAAAAGCTGTTGTTCTGATGAATGAACAAAGTCGTGGAGGACAGTGACTCCCACCGTATGTTCCACAAGATACAGTTGTCGAAAGGAAGAAGAGTTCTATGGTTAAATAAATCCAGGCCAAAACTAGATTAAACAACGGCAATCCAGCTTCTTTCCTGCAGGACTTCTCAGAGCCTTTAATATGCTAATGAACATTGCGACTTTCTCAGAGGGAGAAGTAGCTTGCGGTCTTTCCCAAAACACTTGGCCCAAGAAGTTCTTTTTTTTGGACTATCATGGTGGGGGGGGGGCCTTGTGTCCTGTGAGACATGCTTGAGGAGTGGAAAAAGAGGACAGGATTTGGAGGTAGAATACCTAGATTTGGAGCCCAGGTCTGCCATTCAGCAGCTGGGCAAGCCTCAGTTTCCTCACTTGTCAGAATTGTCATTACTGCTTTGCCTGCATTATTTTTGCCTGTGATGAGTGTTACTTATGTGATGTCATCTAGCAGAGGGCCTGGCACAAGGAGCTATCTTCTGTTGCACTAAATTCTGTTCTTGCCACAGAAACATCAAAGAATATGAATATTGTCCCTGGCAGTGACAGCCTACAGGTGTCACCCACAACCTGAATCTATCAGGTATAGAAGTCTGGTAACCTTGGGAACCTGATGGCTTGCTTGAGGACATCTTTAGGCTGTCCCCCAGAGAGCTGACACCTCCCACC
>NW_003852404.1:3101048-3101447 GCF_000181295.1 Otolemur garnettii
AATAGCCATTGCTGTCTAATTACCCTGGTGACTATCTGACTCCCAACTTTAGAGACCCTTGTGTTTGCATTACTAAAACTTTAAATGTCACTAGCTTTATGAATTCTAGCCTATGAATATAGGATATGAAAAAAAGACTTTTTTTTGAGACAGAGTCCCACTCTATCCCTGAGGAGAGTGCAATGGCATCATAGCTCACTGCAACCTCAGACTTGGCTGTGGGCATCCTGCTGCCTCAGCCTCCAGAAGCCACTGGGATGACAGGCACGTGCCATGGTGCCCAGCTGGGTTTTTCCTTTTTTCCTTTTTTTTTTTTTAAAGGAGTCACTCTCATCAGGCAAGCCTCAAACTCCTGAGCTCAAGCAATTCTCCCTCCTCAGTCTCCCACAGTGCTGGGAT
>NW_003852404.1:3103423-3105458 GCF_000181295.1 Otolemur garnettii
CCATGTACCAGGCACCCTAGTTTGACTCTAATTGTGCCAACAAAATTTAACCCTTACCCTCAAAGAGCTTATAATCCAGTGGACAGCAGCGGCACAAATGAATAAGTTAACCGCATAATGTAATAACTCCTTGTCAGAAGATGGGTCTTGCAGGATGAGTAGGAGTTTGTTAGGTAGAAAAGAAGGCAGAGAAGGAATAGAGATAGCAGCAAGAAGAACCGTGGAAACAACATAAAGTCTGTGCTGGCTGCAACTAGGGTGGGTGGAGGGGATTCAGCAGGTCCCGCTTCACCCTTGGAAGAGACTCCTCAGAGGTCCCCGTGTCTGGGGTGGAAATTCATCTCTCCCCATCTGCGTGGATGCTGAGTAGGTAAGGGACTTGATCCAGATCACAGAACAAGGGATTCTAGGGCCATTAATTCAATGAAGGTCAAACTTCTATCTGTTCTTTGGGAAAGCTGGAGAGGCCAGGGCATTTATCTTGTTTTCCCTTTTTAAAAATTCCATCTTTCATTGATGCTCCGTTCTTTCTGCTTTGTGCACATGGACTGTCCCTGACATTTGGTGATAAATGTGCACAGAAATAGTTACCTGTAAATCACGTCGTGTCAACTTGGAACCTGTGTGAATTTGATGAATGTTATCCTTCCTGCTCCCCGCATTCCCACCCCCCAACACCCTGTGAACTCCTGGAGGGTTCAGGGGTCCTATCCAGTGGCTTCCCCAACATTCGAGTCTGTACGTGGCCTGTAGTGTGTGCTGGACAAACACTTGCTGAATCCACATGACCCAGGTGATCTGATGACCCTTTCAGGGACGTTTTAGCCCCAGGCTGGCTAAGTGGAGAGCCTCTCTCTTTTTCTCTGTGTCTTCCAAGTTCCCCTTGTTGTTCCCAGTGGGGCCTCCCAGCCTCCCAGTCTGGATGTTACTGAGCTATAAACAGACATTAAATGAATGAGCTTAGCCTTTAAACAATCCTTTGAAGAAGGATTGCAACGTGACTAATCACTCCCTAATTTATTGGTCTGTAAATTTGCATTTTCCTACAATATATTTTCTTCAAGCACGGCCCTCCCACTCCGCGGACAAAGGCAAGTCAGCTGTGGTTGAGCTTCCCATTTAAAAGCTACAGATGCTTGTCTTTTCCAGCATTAGAATCATTATATTGTTTTAACGTCTAGAATACGATTATATGCAGACAGGGGCCAGGAGAAGGAGTGGGGGTGCGGGCAGGGGCAAGAAGGAGGGGGCTGGGGCAGAGGGGAGGCAGAGAAGGAGTAGGGCAGGCGGCTTGGGTCCATCTCTGTCCCCAGCCTTTCTCTGAGCCTTCCTGGAGCCCCCTGAGCCCCAATCCTTCTACACCTGGAACCAACCTCTGCTCCCCTCCCTGCCCTCCATGGGCCTCCCCTCCCCCATCCCTTGGCCAGGGGACAGGCTCAGCTTGGGCAGGATTTATGAGGCTGGCCCCTGTGGAGAGGATCCGGGGATAAATCTCAGCTTATTTAGGAGCGTGATCTACATTTATTGCACTTAATGTGATCTTTAACATGTCCAAAAGGGGCCCATAAATCCCAGCCTGGCGGCTCTGCCAGCAGGGCCCCTGGGCAGCCCCTCCTCTCCTGGGGTGAGCTGATGTGAGTTCCTGGGTCTGTTGATTCCTCTTTCCCTGAGGCTCCTGCCCTGGCTCAAGTACCCCAGACTTGTGCCCTCCCTGAGCCAGGCTAAAGCCACAGGGCTGAGGCCACACGCCTCACCAGGCTCTGCTGAGACCTGAGCCACCTCACTGGGATAGAAATACAGTAGAACCTGTATAAGCTGACCGTCCAAGGGACTGTAACAAACTGGTCAACATAAGGAGCTAGGTCTACTGTACTGTTATGTACACGTGGTGCATGTCCATTCAATGAAAATGAGGTCAACTTAACCGAGTGGTCAGCGCAGGGAGGTGGTCTACTATGAAGTTGCTATTGTAGTTCATGCCTCCTTGGCTAGATAATGTCCTTTCCTGAGCTAGATATGATTCAGGCCCAGAGGA
>NW_003852404.1:3105578-3109409 GCF_000181295.1 Otolemur garnettii
GTCAGCCCTCCAGCGTGAATAGCATTTCACATTTTATAAAGCACGTCAACACCCACCCTTCCCACTTCCCAAAAGAACTGATGGTTCCCAGAGGTCGCAACTTGCTCCAATACACAAAGTTAATAAACAGCACAGTGGGTTTGGGACTGGCCGCCTAGCTGTCTGACTCCTCACAAGATCACACTCCCCAGATGTGTGGGTGTCTGTACGTACCCCTCAAGAGCTCATGTGCACGTGGGTGCTGCACACATATGTGTGTGTCCTCTGGAGTGTCCTCTGTGCGTGTGTGCACGTGTGCGTGCACCTGCTGGGTCATTCCCATCAGAGACTGTGCAGACACTCAAGGTCACCACGCGCCTTTCTCAACCCTCTCTCTCTGTTTTCCTTCCAGCAAAGAGAAACCACACCCTGCTGGTTTCAGCCGGTGTATTTGCTTGTGTGTCTCTTGGGGGCGTGAATGTGCCTATGGGGTAGCGTGGGAAAATGATGGGAAGGGAAGCCCAGTGAATCTGTTTTCTTGGGAATACTAAAAGCAGCTTTAGGAATCGGCTCTCATATTAAGATCATTCTCTTCTCTGGGTTAGAGATGATTATCCTAGCCCTATTTTAACATCAGCAGGCAGCACTCCTAGCTCCAAGAAACCCCTGTGTACACATCTGTCTGCACACAGGTACATGTACTAATAGACACAAGGCATGAAGCCCAGGACCCGGCAGGACTGATGTGAGCATCGGAACGGCTGCTTGGAGTAAAGGGTTATGTTTTCCTTGTGTGAATTTCTGTAAATGGTATTGTGTCTGTCATAAAGGTCTGCTGCGGAGCGTCATGTAATAATACCAGGGACGGATTAGTAACTAACATTCCATTGGATTTAATTTAAAGGTTATGCTTGTGTATATTATTTTATAATTATAACCCTATTCCATGTTCTTTGCAGAAAATTTAGAAAATCAGGACAGCATAATTAAGAAAAAAACTGTCACTAAATTATTTGTAATTCTTCCATACAGAGGTAATTACTTTTTAACTTTTCTGGGGTATATCCTATGAGACATTATTTGGTGCGTATATAAATTTTTTTTTAAAACTCAGATTACCTAATGAATACTGTTTTTAAAACTTTTTTTCCCCCTTAATATGTTGGAACTTTCTTGCCTGATGTTTCATAATCTCCTTCCCATGATTGTCAAAAGACACTTTGCTTCCTGGACACAGACAAGCCATGATTTTCCTGCCCAAGAAGACACTCAGGTTGGTTGTTTTTTTTCCCCTCTTATGAAGAATCCTTGAGGCTAAACCTCAGTGAATCCCACGATGGGTTCCTTTGATTAAGTTCCTAGAAGTGGAGCTGCTGCCTCTGAGGTTGTACACATTTGAGGAATTTCCAGTAACCCTTGCTGAATTTCTCTCTAGAAAGCAGGATCTGTGATGAGAGAGTCCACTTAATATTGGGGAGTGTCTTGTTTATAGGATTTGGGGAGCCAGCCCTTTTTCATCCTGTCTCTTCTGCTGTGGTGTGGGTGACAGAGGCAGGGACAGGGAGGTATTGAAATTCTGCCACCCTTAGTCCTGTGCTGAGGACCGATCTGGCTCTATGCCACCTGGTGCTCTGTCCCTAACACCACGTCCACAATCCCTGTGCACAGGGCAGGGGCAGAGTCAACACTGCTGAGAGAACAAATATTTGTTGAATGGACCAGTGTTTGTTGAATGTTCAAAAGTTTGCTGATTGAACAAATGTTTGTTAAAAGAGCACTATTGTTCTTGGAAACACCACTGCTGATTCACAAGCTATTTTGCCTTCCTGGACTAAAACTTACGCTTGCAGCCCACCCCCAGAGCCCCATCCTTGCCTAGCCAGGCAGCTTCTGGAGGGTGGGCTGGGCATTTGTCATCTCTGTGGCTCCAGGTTGCAGCCCATTCCCATTTTCCCACTGTGTTTGAGAAATGTTGGTTAAATGACCAAATGGCTTGGGTTCAGATCCCTGCAGAACTGACCACTTGCTGTCAGTGTAGCAGAGGGCAGGTGGATGAGCCTCTTTGAACCTCCACCCTCAAATAGGAAAGGGACAGACTGGCCTCTCTGCGATTTTTCTTTAAAAATCCCGCTCCAAGGTGCTGCCTCCTCTCCCACAGTGGAACCTCTAGCATTTCGTGGTGCATAACTTCAGAATCCCTGGTTCTCCAGACCAACCCAAAGACACCGTGACTGGCCTCAGCACCAGCCAGTCTGTCCCAGAAACCATAGGAAAGTGACTTTTAAATCCTGTGCGCCTGAGTCACTGTGGATTAGATAAAACACTGTATTAATATTAAATTTTCTCGATTATACAATTCTATATTCTATCATTATATAAGAGAAGATCATTAGTCTTAGAAAGCATTCTGAAGTATGAAGGTAAAGGGGCACATGACACGGCCAACTTTCAAATTGTTCAAACAAATGGCTATGTCTGCATAGAACGATGTGAAAAATATGGCAAAATGTTAAAAATGACAAACACAGATAAAGGATATATAGGAGCTCTTCATACTATTTTTGTAACTTTTCTGTAGGTTCAAATTATATCAAAAGAAGAAGTTTTAAAAAGTCATCTTTTTCAAAGTATTGACAAAAAATATCTCCAAAATAAAGTTTTCTCATTTAAAAAATAATAGAAAAGAAAGAAAAGACCCCAAAGGCAGGAAAATATCTGAGTATCTAAAGGCCTGGTCAGATTAGTTCTGAAGTGGGTCTTTTCTTTCTTTCTTTTTTTCTCTTTTCTTTTCTTTTCTTTCCTTTCCTTTTCTTTTCTTTCTCCCCTCCCTCCCTTCCTTCCCCCTCTTTCCTTCTTTCTTTTCTCTCTTTTTCTTTCCTCCCTCCCTTCTTTCTCTCTCAATACATCTCAATACATCACATTCAACTAAATGGATTTTCTAAAAGGAAGGTTTTCTACCCTTCTTATTATTATTATTGTTATTATTTTGAGACAGGGTCTCACACTGTTACCCTGGCCAGAGTGCTATGGCACCAATCATAACTCATCGTAGCCTCAACCATTGTAGCCTCAATTTCCTGGGCTCAGTTGATCCTCCCACCTTAGCCTCCCAAGAAACTGGGGACTACAGGCTTGGGCCACCATGCCCGACTAATATTTTTATTTTTTGTAGAGACAGGGTCTCACTGTGTTGTCAAGGCAGGTCAAGAAGGAACTCTCCTGCCCAGAGAATTTGGGGTACACCAAAGCTGGGGCTTGGATCTTTGTTTCAGAGGTTGAAATGGCCCCAGTTCTCAATGTGCTGGCAGGTCCCACTGGGGAGTCATGCTGACCAATAAGAACCATAGGGCTGCTCCCTTCTCCAGCCTTGATTCCTGTGCCAGAGGAGAAGGAGGAGGAGAAAGAGGAAGAGGAGGAAGGTGAAGGTCCAGAAGGTACAGGAAGGAGATGCTCGGGGGAGGGAGGAGGGGTGGTGGAGAAGAAGGGAGGGGTTTGGGGAGCTGCAGCAGCAGAGCTGGGTGACCACTCTGTGGGGATACTGTTCAGAGGAGTTGGGAGATGCCTCTAAGGCCCCTTCCAGCCCTGAGAGAGAAAGACTCAAAGATTCAAAGAGTAAGACAGGTCCCTGGTATGTGCACATGTGTGTAGCTGTCCACGTGCTCACACACCACACGATCAGCCACCACCCTGCCAGCTCCTGCGGGGAGAACGTGGCTCCTGAGAGCCAAGAAAAGTGAACAAAGGTGGGCTGGGTGTGCGCAAGGGCCGAGCAGCCCACCTGGCTGAGGGCCTCATGGGACCCTGAGACCCGAAATCTAAGAAGCGCCAAAAGCCACATTTTCCTTAACTCGC
>NW_003852404.1:3111113-3113855 GCF_000181295.1 Otolemur garnettii
GATGCATCAGGGGGAGATGGAGTTGATGCACCAGCGGGGGACAGAGCTGATACATCAGGGGGAGATGGAGTTGATGCGCCAGATGGGGACAGAGCTGATGCATCGAGGGGAGATGGAGTTGATGTGCCAGAGGGGGACAGAGCTGATGCATCAGTGGGAGATGGAGTTGATGCACCAGAGGGGGACAGAGCTGATGCATCAGGGGGAAGGGAAACAAGCTGATACATCAGGGGGAGACAGAGTTGATGTAGCAGAGGGGGACAGAGCTGATACATCAGGGGGAGATGGAGTTGATGCACCAGAGGGGGACAGAGCTGATGCATCATGGGGAGATGGAGTTGATGCACCAGAGGGGGACAGAGCTGATGTCCCAGGGGAGATGGAGTTGATGAGCCAGAGGGGGACAGAGCTGATGCACCATGGGTAGAGTGCTCTCAGCCTCTCTTTCTGCACTTGTTCCCAGTTCAGTCCTTCCCAGCTTGCCCCCTAGAATATTCAGAATTCTCAGCTGCAGTGGAGAAACATAGATTGACAGCTCCGCTCTGGAATTGGGACCATGGCTGGAGTCCTGGCCCCAGACTGACACCATGTCACCTTGGGGCAGTCCCTACTCTGAATCCCTTTCCTCAGCCACCTTGGATGCCTCTAGGGTTATTTTTCTCTAGAGATTGTACGTAGCGGCAGGCTGTGATCAGGAAGTGCCATTCCCATGTGATGGTCATGGCTGTGCTTAGCTTGGATGGCCTCTGAACAGCACAGGAGCAGTCAGACACCAGTGCCCTGGCTTCCACCCCCTTGCACCCCTCCAGCCAGCATCCCCTTCTCATCATCACTTTTTCCCTCAGGTCATTCTCACTGGCATATGCACAGGCGGCGATGTCCCCATATTTTAAAAAGAAAAAAAAGACCCGCTCTTCTAAACACAATGTGGTATCCTGGGTTGAACTGGATCCTGAAACAGAAGAACACTTGTGGAAACCTTGCTGGCAGCAGAATAAAATCTGTAGTTTGGTTGACAGTATCATGCCACTGTCACTGCCTTAGTTCTGACAAATGAACTGTGCTCATGGAAGATTAGTTCGAGTTCAGGAAAGAGGTGTGAAGATTATGTGGGAACTCTCTGTTGTATCTTTGCAATTTTTCTATAAGTCTCAAATTATTCCAAAATGTAACTGGTTATGGTTTGGAAGTCCTCTCTTAACTCCACACCCCTCCCATGTTTTTGCTTCCTGTTCTATCATACTCCCCCAAAGAGCTGTCACACTCCTGATCTCTGGCTTATCTCCTCTCAGTCTTTTTCAAGCTCAAACTAGTTGTGCTTTCCCCATGACGCATTCCCCCAAACTGCTCCTGTCAAAGTCTCCAATGGCCTCCGCATTGCTGCATCTGACGGCCAATTCTTAGTTGTCCAGTCTGTTGGCTGCTCAGCAGCATCACTGATCAACTGCCTCCTCTTAGAACCCTTCCCGGACTTGGCTCTCAGGCTCTGCTGGCTCTTGGCTCTCCTGTAGCTCACTGCGTCTTCCTTTTTCATCTCCCCTGTTGCATTTTCCTTATCTCCCCCACCTCCAGATGAGTGGCAGGGCCCAGACTCAGTCTTTAGACAATCTGCGCTCACTCCTCAGGTGACATCGCCCACCTACAGGCTGACAGCGTCATTGGTCCCTCTCCGCCTGTCATCATTTCCACTCAGGTGGGCCGTGGGCTTCTCACACCAAACAGGTCCAAAGCCTGAGCCTTGGATCTGCCCCATCTTTCCCATTACAATAAATGGCAACTCTCTCTTTCCAGTTGCTCTGGCCAAAAAGCTTGAATTTGTCTTTGACCTCTATTTCTCACGCATCCAGTCCATCAGCAAATTCAGTACATTTAAAATCTGACCACTTCTCCCATCTCCACTGCGGCCACACCTCCCAACTGGAGGAAAGCCAGAACCTCCTCCGAGTCTCCCTCCTTCAGCCTATTCTCCAAGCAGCGGCCAGAGGATCCTTACAGATACACTGACTAAGGCCATCGTCACCTCTCATGTCTTCCCATGCCATATGTATGAAGAGTCAAAGCCCTTTCAATGGCTGCCAAGGTGCCTCCTGACTTGACCTCAATTCCCCAGGGCTCTTCCCCTCACCTACTCTGCTCCGACCACACTGGCCTTCCAGCGTGCTGGGCGTGTCCCTGCCTCAAGGCCTTTGCAGTGCTTTTCCTTCTGCCCCTTCACTTTCTTCAAGTTTCTGTTTAAAGTTGCCCCTTTATTGAGGCCTTGGCTAACCCCCTTTCATCAAACAGTAAAGCCCTCCTTCCTCCCCCAGTTTAGACTTCTCGTGGCACTCATCCTGCGGCTCACTGCGTCTGCTCACTTTGTATGCTGTCCGTCTCCCGGACCAGACATCAAATCAATTCTGATTCTTTCCAGATCACAAATGTCTATGATAGGGTTTGGTGGGGGTGGAGGTGAGGAGGTGTTTTTGTTTTTTTTTTAAATCAACTTTCATGACTTAAGCTGGAAAAAGAATCCCTTGTCGGGCTGGGTGCTGCCTGAACTTTCCCTGCCAGTTCCAGAAGGCCTTTCCCATGAGTGCCATTGCCTTCCTGTCCAGCCCGTGTGAATCCCACTGCAGGTGTGCACATGGCCTGAGTGTGTGTGCCCTGGGGCTCATGGAGCACATACATGGGTGGCTGCAAGGCCCACATGTCCCCAGGGCTGCTGGCTGAGACGTCTGCCTTCCCTCCAAGCATCCCTGTAAA
>NW_003852404.1:3114070-3121548 GCF_000181295.1 Otolemur garnettii
AGTCTCCTGCCTCAGCCTCCCAAGTAGCTAGGACCACAGGTGCCCGCCACAACACCCGGCTATTTTTTGCTTGCAGCCATCATTGTTGTTTGGCGGGCCTGGGCTGGATTCGAACCCACCACCTTAGGTGTATGTGGCTGGCGCCTTAGCCACTTGAGCCACAGGAGCGGAGCCTACCTTTTCCCTTTTCCTCTCTCCCACCCACCTCAGCCTTCCCTCTGGCTAGCTGCAAACTCTGGCCTGGTTAAGAGAGTGGCAGGAGAGGAGCCTGAGTCCTGGCAGGGCTCTGGCCCCTTCGGCTGATGGTCTCATCCCCAGCCAAGGCCACCTGTCCACATGTCCCCTCTCTGCCTCCTCCTACCTGCCTGCTTTCGCCTAACTCTGCTATTCCCGTTCTTCTCCTCTGCCTCTGCTTTTCTCTCCGCTTCTGTCTCTCCTTCTCTACGTGCCTCTGTTTCCTGCTTCTTTCCTCACACATCTGGCCCCCACTCCCTCTGCCTCTGCCACCCACCCCCACCCCCGCCACCCTTTTCTGCCCTCAGCCTCTCTCCCCGGTCCAGCTGTCAGCCTCTCTGCTTCTCCCTGGGCTCGGCCAGCCTTCACTGCCTCCCTCTCTCCCCACCGGCCTGTCCAGGTCTCTTCCTCGCCTGGCCTCGTCTGTCTCCCCGTCACCCTGTCTGTCTCTCCCTCTGCTTTCCGGGAAGGCAGCCGTGATTTACGAGCTGCAGACAGGGCCAGCTGCGGGTGCGGGAGGCCCTGATTACAGTTTCCCGGAGGAAGCTGCCTGCCCAGGGATGGCAGGGTGACAGCGTTTACACAGAGCAGCCTGGGCTCGCAGCACGGCTGTCAGCCCGAGACGGATGGAGTGCCGGAGAAGGCCCATTACTTCATTCACACCTCTGCGGGCAAACAATAAAACACTTACACACGGCCTTGACATAGGGCGGGTGGGCCTCCCCCCTGCCCAGAACATTCCCAGCCCAGCCCAAGGTCTGGGCCTCTCTGATGGAAAGAGTATGGGCAGGGGGTCGGGGAGGCCTCCAGGGAGGCCCACCAAGCCCAAGCCCCAGATCTGGCTCAGGCACAGTCAGCACTTCTTTCTCTCTGGGCCTCACTTTTCTCATCTGTGAAATGGGATGTAATGCTCACATAGGAGAAATGACGTGAAAAGCATGTATACACTGTAGAGTGCCACATAAAGTCAGGTGTTGTTAACAATATCAATTAAAAATAATACTCAGGTCGTTATCCTAGGTGGAGAGGAAAATGTTCAGGATTCTAAACTTGGCCATTTAGAAGAAGGCATCCGAGGGCTGGGGTGAGATTCAGGCTGCTACTTGATGGGCAGAAAACTACATGACTGGCAAAGTTACCCACTTTTTACTGTTTTCTGGGGACTCCTTCTCCTAGGCACCTAAATCCCGACTCTTCATTCACAAGGAGTATAAGTGACTCTTGACAGCCACTGTTGTGCAGTGTCACTCCCCTACCCTGTGCTGCCTGGGGGAAGCTGCCTCTTACCCCAGGGCCTCAGCTTTGAGTTAAGGGAAAGCTGCCCCAATGGCGGAGTTTCAGGTGCTATTTGGATATAGAAAAAGGATTGGAGAGACTCACTTGTAACTGACCCCATGTTTCTAGAAAACAAAACCAGAGTGGAACTATCAGTTATACCACACTCACCTCATGCAGGACCTGCCACCACCATTTGTCACATCCCTTCCACATACTAGGCACAAGCCACACACACTTTCTACCCATTGCTTTATCAGAACCCTGCAAGGTGGGTGTGTATTGTAGTTCACATCTCACAGCTGAGGAAACTGAGGCTCAGAGAGATTAAACAGCTACCCCAAGATCACACAGCGTGTATGTAGAGGAACTAGGATTGGAGTCCAACTCCAAAGCTGGTATTCATCTCCCAGGCAAGAAAGAGCAATTAGCAGATGGGCCCTGGAGCCAGGATGCCTGGCTCCCAGTGCCAGCTTCACCACTCCCCAGTGGGTAACAGCCTCTCTTGGGCTCTCCTCATCCACACACCGGGGAGGACGATGGTGAGTGTCTCCCAGGACAGCGGTGAGGATAAACTGAGATGACACACGCATGTACAGTGCTGAGAACGACACCAGGGGCACAGAGTACGTGCATATCCAATAGAGTCAAAGCCCAGAGTATCCTTGTATGGGCCTCAGTTCAGCCCCTGCACCCTGCCCTCCCTTCTTCTCAGCCCTACAGTTTGTGTCTGGTGTTAACACTGGACATCTTAAGGGGCAAGGCAGGAGGCCCAGGCTGTAACATAAGGGCCTGACCACAGATAGACTTAACTTGGGGAATAAAACCACCCACCAACGAAAGCCTGCCTAGCCTCCCTGGGGGAGGAGAGGCAGCAGAAATCAACAGATCAAAGCGCAAGAGAGTTTGTTTCTTTCTTTATGCTGAACCATCACATACCCAGCCAGACCCAAGGTCAAAAGCGGAGAGACTTAGGTTTGAATTAGGCACTACCAGTCTCTGGGTTTTTTTTGTTTTGTTTTGTTTTTGAGACAGAGCCTCAAGCTGTCCCCCTGGGTAGAGTGCCATGGCATTACAGCTCACAGCAACCTGCAATTCCTGGGCTCAAGCGAGTCTCCTGCCTCAGCCTCCCAAGTAGCTGGAACCACAGGCAACCCACCACAACACCCGGCTATTTTTTTTGGTTGCAGCCTTCATTGTTGTTTGGCGGGCCCGGGCTGGGGATTTGAACCCACCACCTTAGGTGTACGTGGCTGGCGCCTTAGCCACTTGAGCCACAGGCACCGAGCCCAGTCTCTGGGTTTGTAAACTGACCAATTGTTCTCCCTTCTTGGAGCCTCAGTTTCCCCATCTGCAAAATGGGACTGATGCTGCCTACTGTGAAGAGTGGTGGGAAAGATTGAATGAGACAATGCAGATAGCATGGCCGTTATCCAACAAGTACTTGTTGAGCACCTACCACATGTCAGGTGCTTTGCCAGTCACTGGGGATACTGAATTAGACTGAGTATCTGTTCTGAAGAAGCCCACACTGTGGGATGATTCCTGGCTGTGGGAAGGGCTGTGGAGAATGAAGAGGCATGCCCTTGGGGGTAGGGAAGGGCATCTGTGGCCAAGGTGATTGGGGGGCCTCTCTGCCTGGGCATTTCTCTTTTCCTACCTGAATTGTGAAGACCCCATCCACCCAGGGCTGTGGTGGGTACAGACCCCTCCCCTGGTGCTGCTTTGCGGGGCTCCTCTGTCTCCACATCCACGGATGCTCTGACTTGGTCTCTGGGCAAAGAGCACCCCCTTCAGGGTCTTCTGAGGACCCACTCCTCTGCTGTCCCCCGCTCCTGTCCCAGCCCTGACAGCCTCAGGTTTCCAGCCAGGACCCTGGCCCACTACTGGCCACTGAGGGGAGGCTGCTGGAGGAGGTGTCCCCCATGCCACCTGGGGTCACAAGGCAGAGTTCATACAGAGGGTACAGCAGATAGTGTTGCTGGGAGCCCAAGGGCAGTGGGTGTCATAAGCAAACAGGAAAGCCTCAACCCCCATGGCAACTGGGCAAGTCACCTGATGCCCTGGGTGAGGATGGCAGGCACAGCTGGTGCCTGGTGAGCACGTCTCACCTCCAACATGAGAACTTAGCGACTACCAGCACGTCCCACATCCTGAGAGGCCTTCCTGGAGCCATCAATGTAGATTTACAGGACATGGTTCCCACCTTCTGGGATCCTCCATCCAAATGAAGCCCACCGAGGCTCAGAAATAACCCCTCAGCTATAGGAATTAAACTGCACAAGCCAGATCTCTCCGGACCCTGGGACCAGGGCCAGTGCCAGGGCTGGAGCTGGAGCCATATCCACCTTGCTGTTCTATCCAGAACCAAGGATAGATACGATAGACCTAAAGGAACAGATACGGAGCAGAGGGAAAGGAGGGAAATTCTTACCTCCCTTAGGCTCAGTCAGAGGCTTCCTACAGGAGGCAGTATTCTTAGAATGCTAAAAGTTGGTCACAGTAAGTAATGTTTATTGAGAGTATTACATGCCGGGCACTGTGCAGAGCCCATGCAGGCTACATCTCATTCATTCCATGTAAGCTCAGAGGGCAGGCCCTCCAGAGTGCTTGATGAAAGCTCAGGGTGGGGCAGACATTCATCCTGGATGAGGGAGGGAAGGGGATTTCAAACCCCAGCTTGTTGGTGTCTAGAGTCCATGGGGTTAACCACACCTGGGTGTTCCACATTTAAGCATCAGCACAGGAGACAGAGGAGATGGGGCTCAAGGCTAACTGGAGGGGACCCGCCATTTGCTCACATCACAGATGGGAAAGTATAAGAGCTAGAGCCACCCCATCCCCATGCATCTCTGTCCCATGAATGCTGAGGACAACCTGGGTCCCAGGAATGCACAGATGTCATGCGGAGGGAAGGTGGGGGCTGTCGCACCTGCTACGTCCTGGGCAATGTGGGCTCATCACACATAGCCCTGCAGAGGTGCAGCGACCCATCACTCACCAAGGAGCCATTCAGTGTGTCTTCAGGGAACATATACTGTGCTGTCACAGTCATAACAGACACAGGGCCAGAAGTGCAAGGGTGGGGGTAAGAAGCACTGGGAAATACATGGCATGATCCCTGCCTTCAAAGAGCCTCTTTGATTCTTGGACAGTGGAAATCTGCTCAGAAAGTTATACCAGAAGGGGGATCACAGATGCTGCAGGAGAGCAGAAAGGGCTGAGGGCTCAGTGACTAGAGGCTTCCTGGAAAGGGGAGGCTCAAAAAACCCCTTGAAGTTTCTATCCTCTTCCCGCACACAGACACCTGGCCAGCCCTGTCATTTGTGGGGGGGCTCACATATGTGTGCTGGGTCTTCCTGGAATGCTTTTCCCTGGGCTACCTGGAAATACTGACCTCTCCTGCAAGGGCACCCTAGGAGGATCCCCTTTTTATGGCTGTCCCATCCATCCCCACTTCCTTTGGCAGAATTGGTGGCTCCACCATCCGTGGCCTGATAACTCTAGCTTATAAGCACTCCCCTGTCTTACTGATCATGCAGAAATGTGATCATTTGTTTCTCTGTTTCTTTGTGGACACCGCACAGGTGAGGAGTCAAGAAATGATGACCGTAAGGTGCTTCCTTAGCACAGGGCTTGGCGCATGACAGGGCTGCAGCCACACTGACCACTGGTGATGCTGCTGACGGCGCACACCTGGGACAGGGGCTGGTCGGGAAGGGGCAGACACGCAGGGTGGTGCATCTAAGAGGCCCGGAGTGGTCTGGAGATCTGCAGATATGGATGCCGGGTGGAGGAGCTAAGGCAGAGGAGGGAGGAGGGAGGTTGTACGATCCTTCACTGAGATGGATGGTTTCAGCAACAGCCCAGACAGGTAAACAGTGGGGCTGAGGCCAGACAGGCCCCCCAACCCCGCTGGGTCTGCACTGGTGACAACTCCTGTCAAGCTGGATGGGAGGCTGCTGGCTGCTTCTGCCCCCTTGGCCCTCCTAGGTGGTGGGGCTTTACTTGGAGTTGGGGGGCCAGGGGCTACTTCATTGACCCCCAAAAAGCCTAGGGGAAGAGAGAAGGGCCTTTCTTTCTCTCCACCTCCATGAGAATTTAGGAGGATGCTGGTCCTGCCAGATGATCTGAGTTGGTCCCTGCCCCCATCCTCTAAATAGCCCTCCGTTACCACTCTCCTTTATCTTCCCTTCTGTTCTCCACCACTCCACACTCCCGCAGGGATGGATCCCCCAAGCGAAGACCCCAGCATACCCTGTCTGTCCCATTCACTTGACACTTGCACTAGTGTTTGTACAACTGAAGTCCAATCTGCCTTCACCAGCTGTGTGGTCTGAGCCCCTCTAACCTGTAGTCACTTTATCTACTTCGTAGGGATATGAGATAGGTATTCTTTAAGGCAAATTTTGATCCTGGATCTGCCACTTCCTGGCTTTGAACCTCAGCTTCTGCATCTGGAAAATGGGGATCATGGTGTTAGTGTGAGGGTGAAATGAGACACTTCTCTGAAGGGCTGGCCCAGGGCAGAGGCAGGTGCTTCACAGGTGCTAGTAATGACCTCTTGTGCACAGGTGAGCACAGGGCTTCTCAGATGGCCCCCAACACAGCCCCAGGGCAGGAGTTCAGGTGTGAAGGGTCCGGATCCAAGTTCTCTGAATTGACATAAAGGATTTGGGCACATTTCCCTAAAACCCTGCTGACCCAGTGATCTGTTCACCTACATTTCCACCAATGTCAATGTTTTTGCACACATCAAGTATCTTGTTTGCTCCATTTTTTTTTTTTTGATTTGTAGTTTATCTAATTCGTTTAAAGACATTTTGGCTTAATTCGGGGGTGATTAAATAAGTTATCTCTTAGCTATGTTGAGGTTTGGTAGGACGTATCCTTTTAAATTTTATTTAAATTACTTTGGAACTCTTCGATGTCATCTTTCCAGTTTTTCAGAGTTTAAGATCAAAATGTAATTGTAATTAACTTTCAATGGCATTGTTATTTAAGAACATTTTCAGTTTCATTATCAGGTTCAAGACTATTAATGAGATGTAAAGCCGCCCCAAAGTGGGAGCCACCATAACAGGCAAGGGGTTCGAACTGTTCAGGCATTTGCTCTGAGGACAGAGGTTGTCCTCTGATCTGGGGGTCCTGTTCACCCCCGAAGGAGCCAACAGGACACTCCCACGGAGAATCAAGACTGGGGGCCAGGGGAAGACCTGATTGCTATCTCCCAACTGTTCCTTCAGTCCTCATGGGGAAGGGAAAGTCAGAATTGATGGTGAAGACTATGGTCACATGAGTGGGGACAGAGAAGACCACTGAGCAGAACTGAAGCAGCATCCTTTCATCTTATCCCCCCATCCAGTCACCCACCAGTCAAATCCATTCACCTATACCCATTCATCACTCCATTCATTCATCCATTCATCCATCCACTCAGTCACCCATCCATCCACTCAATGATCCCTCCATTCATCCATCTATCCATACACTCAGGCACCCATCCATCCATCCACCCACCCATTCAGTCATCCATCCATCCACTCAGTCACCCATCCATCCACCCAGTGATCCCTCCATCCATCCATCTATCCATCCACTCAGTCACCCATCCATCCATCCACCCACCCACCCATCCAGTCACACATCCATCCACTCAGTCACCAATCCATCCACCCAGTCACCCATCCATCCACTTAGTCACCCAATCACCCATCCATCCATCCATCCACCCATCCAGTCACCTATCCATCCAACCAATCACCCATCCATCTATCCATCCACCTACCTAGTCACCCATCCTCCACTTAGTCACCCATCCAACCACCCAGTCACCCATCCATCCATCCATCTACCCGGACACCCATGCATCCATCCACCCATCCAGTCACCCATCCATCTACTCAGTCACCCATCCATCTACCCAATCACCCATCCAGCCAGCCATCCATCCACCCAGTCATCCACCC
>NW_003852404.1:3121596-3132305 GCF_000181295.1 Otolemur garnettii
AAGTGGCAGCAAGAGTTCTGAGATAGGAAAGAACAGGGAGTCCCAGGATTTGAAAGAGGAATCAGTTGGCTGAAGATGTTGAGTACCCAGCAAAGTGGAGGGAGCTATTTGAGCACCTGGGCCAGGCATCCTAGGCCTTATGGGGATAGTAAGATCTGCATCTGGGGCCTGAGGCCAAGCCAGTAGTGGGCAGAGGAGCCAAAGAAGACAGAGGCCACAGGAAGCCCAGACCCTGAGGCCCCTCTGCTATATCCCTGGTGCTGCCACCAGTGACCCAGGAGCCCAGAGGCAGGAGCTGGCCCTGGACAAAGAGCACCGGCTTTCGAAGCAGCAGAGCTGGGTCTGGGTTGGGCTCTGCTTATTGTTGACTGTGTGATTTCCCCACACCTGTGTCCTCACTGCCAAATGGACATAACCTTTTATCTCCTGGGCTGCTGAGAAGAGCAAATGAAATAATAGTTATGAAGAGCACAGGTGAGGTGCATGGGTAAAGAGTAGAGGTGAGGAACACAAATGAGGCACACAGGTGAGGAGCACAGGTGAGGAGCACAGGTGAGGTGCACAGGTGAGGAGCACAGGTGAGCTTATGGGAAGCCAAAGAAACCCAAGTGGGCCTGAAGTAGCAAGAGCAGGGAAGGGCAGAGAGCATGGATGACTTGCTCAAGTGGCCCAGCAGGAATTGGGAGATTGGCTTAGGCACTTGGGCTGCCTAGGGACTCCAGCTGTGGGGTCAGAGCTTCCGGTAGCAAGAGATGAAGAGCAATTATATCTGAAAAAGGGAATGCTATACTCAAGCCCACCTGCCCAGGGAAATGAGCAGGGTACTTCATAACAGGGGGCTTCAAGAAAAGCAGGGGAACCACCTCCGTGGCACCCTGTTTGTCGGGGGAGGGATAAGGCAAGGTGACTAGAATGAGAGCATAAGCTTCAGACATGGTCATCTCATTGCCAAATGAGGACGGTTGGGTGGCTGGGAATAAAGTAGAAAACATCCTTCTCACCCCACTGTCCTTGCTCTGTTCCAGAGAAGTATTTAAGGCTGATGTAAAGTACCTGGCACGCAAAGTGTGTTCATTATCCAAAAACGTTCTCCAGCGGCCCCTGAGTGGCCAGCTCTGTGTTCCCCCGAACCTTGGCCCAGCAGAGACCCCATTGCCTCCTCCCCCAGGACCCAGTGGGCTTTGGGGAGAGAAGGATGGTGACTCCAGGGACCCTGCCAGCTGCTCCTGGGACAATCTCTCAGAGACACAAGCTGGGCTGTGATGAAGGGAAGTGGGCGCTGGATTCGGGAACATCCTGGGACCTGCCGTCACGGTTTCTTTCCATCTAGTCATGGCTTTAACAAATAGTCACTGGGCATAAGTTCTGGCTTCCGTAAGTTTTGGGGGTGCAGTGGGGGGCCCTCAAGCCTTCGACTAGCCTGAACTACCTGGCTTACTGAGCCCAGGCCTGGGGTGGGTGCAGGCGGGAGGTGTTGTTCCAGACAGATAGACAGACAAACAGACAGAGCCGAGACAGCCCCCAAGCTTAGTCACCATTTCAACTTTTCACATCTGAACCCAAGACAGCGGATGTCAAACTCAGGCCCTGCTCTGACTCCCACACCCTCCCTCCCTTCTGTGGGCCCCTCTCCGCCCCCCACCTCTGCCTGGAGTTTATGGATGGCTCCCAACCTCGCCCTGACACTGTGGGATCCTTGCTTCCTGTGTTTATCTTGGAGAGGGACGGGGCTCTCTCTTCTCACCCCCACCCCCCCGCCGGCCGACAGGGCTGCCCCACAAAGGTTACGGTGTGTGCTCATTGGGGCACCGTGTATTTGCGTGTGTGTGTGTACAGAGGGGCTAGCACATGAGCTGTTGAACACCCACCAGGTGTGCCCTCATCTTGCTGGGGGAGAGATGAGGTTCAGCAAAGCGGGGTCCCCAAAAAAGACCGGGTGGCTGACCGGGTGGAGTGGAGTCTTGAACACAGGCATTCCTTTTTGTCTCTTAATAGCTGTGTTATTTTATCCCAATTTGAAAAATAAAAAGTATAAAGAAGAAAATGAAAATCGCCCATAACCCCACTAGAGATAACCATGGTTCACACTTTTGTATCTACATTCCCAGACTTTCCTCATGCACATACAGACACGCATGTAACTTGTTTAATTAAAAAATGGAATTATACACGCCCCTTCCTTCCTTCCTTCTTCCTTCCTTTCTTTTTCACTTTTTATTATAGGCAAACTCAACATACACAAAAGTTGAGAAAATAGCATAAAGAATCCCCAACACACATTTTAAAGAAATTCTTCTCTCATATCGTTCGTGTCAAAAAATAAAGACTCACGGCGTGACTTTGTGCCTACACAAGCCGCTTGTCATTTGTTGGGTATATACCGATCTGGCACAGCATGGAGGCCTGAGACGTGGTTTGTGATGAGTCTGATTGGGGACACAAGGGCTCTGTGGTTCTCTCTGCCCTTTCAACTCTCGCCACGGCCCCCTTCCCTTAAAAAAAACTCCACCAGCTGGTTTTACACACTCCCAGGCCCAGGCCCCAGCAGGGGCTGTGCACAGTTTGCCATGGTCAGTCTGGGGAAAAGCTTGTCAGAAGTCGCTGTCCTCACTTCGGATTCCTTCCTCAGGACGTCCCTCCAGCTCCCCCCAAAGGAGAAAGACCCAGATCTGGGGCGTAGGGGCTGTGAAAGATCCTGTTCCCAGCGCTAAGCTGCATCCTCCCAGACCAAGGTCTATAGTTACCCACCCCCATGTTCCACCTATAGCACAGCAGGTCTATGCCTCTCCCCCTTGAAAAACTGGGGGTCGCTCTGCAGACCAGGAGAGGCCAGAGGGGTTTGGTATGGGGTTGGGGGTCTGTGCCTCCATCTCCCCAGGTAGTATTCTGTTCTCCACAGCCAGCTTTGCCTTCCCTCCCTCTGAAACGAATTCCTCTCTTCCCAGCTGGGAAGGAAATCTGCTCAGGGAGTGAGCAGACAGACAAATCCACCCTTACGAGTTACCGCCTGATGACAAGTTCAATTTTCCCCACCTTGGTGCACACGCACGAAGCATCCAAGGGTCCCAAAGGTAAACAAGGGCCCTGGGGCCTCAGGCAGCAGGAGGAGGCATTGTGCACACACCGCAGACCATGTCAGGGGGCTATCACTGAGATGCAGCAGTGATCTCCCTCAGCCTCAGTCTTCTCGCCTATGAAATGGGGATAATACTTGACCCTGCTTCATTGGCAGCTTTGAGGATTAAATAAGGTCATATGTGAAAGGTGCTTTGCTCATGGTAAAAGCTGAAGGTCATTTGCTATTATCAGAGGTGCAGATGCCTAAACCCATAGCAGTAAGGTGGTGGCAAGAGCCAGTCCCCTTTACCTAGAGGGCACAAAGGCCATGTCCTTGTGGAGCCTATAAATAATTATTAAATCACTCAAAAAGTATAAATTATAATATTATAATTTAAATAATAATTTATGTAATTAATATCATTAAACTGATTATTAAATCATTTATAATTGCTAAGTAAACAAATGATTTTAAATTATCCCAGGTATATTGGGTAAACAAGGCCAGAGAGTGGATTGTGTTATCAGTCAGAGGAGGTAGCATTTAATCAGAACCCTGTTCCAGACAGTGGGCAGCATGTGCAAAGGCCCTGAGGTGGAAGGAGATGCTCTTGCTAAGTTTCAAGGAACAGAAAGGAGACCTGAGTGGCTGCAGCACAGTGAGTGAGGTAGAGAGCAGCCAGAGACAGTGCTGGAGTGGCCCGTGGGGGATGTTTGCTCCCATCCTGTCTGACTTCAGGCTTGGCAAAGTCATCTTCCTGGCACAAGTCCACTCACCCCCAGGCCAGGGCTCTCCCTTTCCTTTTTCCTCCTCCAGTACTTTATCTGAGGCCTAGCACCCAGGGCCCATCAAAGCCCCAGGCCCATGGGTGGGCAGGAACCTTCTGCTTCTTCAGACTCTCCAGCCCTGACTTCACCTTGACCAGAATGTGCAGTGGGCCCAGGGCCAGGGCTAGGGCTGGGGGAGGCTAGCATCTCCCTGGCTTTCATCTGTAGGCAAGATCTCTTTCATCATAGCTGTTGTTTTCAGACCATGTGCTAGGCTGTGGACAGTGAATGAAAGTTCAGGGGCACACCCCCGTAAATCTGCACAGAACGAAAGAAAGGTCCAAGCAGCAGGGTGTCCAACACCCCCTAGGACCTCCCCTCCCCCCTGTCCAGCTGAAGACTCACTCCTTGAGGCCTGATCAGGGGACAGGCTAAGAAAACTGAAGAACCAGGGAGGGTGGCACATAGATCAGAGCTGGAAGGGTACCTAGAAATGTCAAACCCAGCCTGGAGGAGCAGGGACTCACTCAGCAGGCACATTCGGCCAGAACCAGACCAGCACCCAGGGCTTCTGATGCAGTCCTGGGGGAGACAGAGCGCTTATTGAATGCTGGACGCTGGAACGAAGAAGCACAATCACTGTGAGAGACACCCAGGTGTGGGGTGGCCTCTTGAGCAGGCCAGAGTCAGGAACCCCAGAACAGCTGGATGACCTCAGGCAAGACCTCTCTGAGCTCCTGGTCTTTCTCCTCTGTAAAATGTTTCTGTCTGTGACCTTGGGAAGTTCTGACATCACATAAAGCTACTTCTGCTGCGTGGCTCTGGGAGCTTCTATACCTGTGCAAGACTCTTAATCCTGCTTTAAAATTATTGGTTATTTTTTAATCAGGCAGGCACATCCTCTTTCTGTCTAGCCTGGGTTAATGGTGGAAGACTAGGACTCAGACCATTTAGGTCTGAGAATCATGCAACCTATTTAGCAAACAGTTCATGGTTAATGCTGCCTCTGGTATCCCCCTGCCTGCTTCCACTGACACGCAGCTCACTACTGTGGTGGAACAGGCTGCCCTATTCCATAGCTGAATAGCACTTGTTTGCTATAAAGTTCCTTACAAGGCTCGGCTCCCGTAGCTCAGTGAGTAGGGCGCCGGCCATGTACACTGAGGCTGGCAGGTTCAAGATGGCCTGGGCCTGCTAAACAACAATGACAACTGCAACCAAAAAAATAGCTGGGCATTGTGGTGGGTGCCTGTAGTCCCGGCCACTTGGGAGGCTGAAGCAAGAGAATCGCTTAAGCCCAAGAGTTTGAAGTTGCTGTGAGCTGTGATTCCGTGGCACTCTACTGAGGGTGACATAGTGAGACTCTGCCTCAAAAAATAAAATAAAATAAAAAATAAAGTTCCTTGCATGGAGTAGAAGTCTGCTCCCCCTCCTGACACCACTGGACCTGGAATAATCCCTATTACTCACCCATTTCCATGCTGATCCTTCCAGAATCCTTTGGCCCTGAGTATGGTTCTCTGCCAGATCCAAGAAGCCAGGCTGACCCTGGTTTCTGGGGTCTTCCTCATCTCTTTTCTAAATTTTCTACTATGTGCTTCTTTTTCTATTTTTCAAGTCTATGTTAAATTACGTTATCTCTGACAACCAAACAAGACAGAATGTAAGAAGTGAGAGTCTCCCTGTCCTGTCCTTTATATCCAGACACTGTCCTACTCGAGGCCAGGAGAACATTCCTCCTGGCTTTTCTGTCCTTGGTTGTATATATATATCAGCACAGAGCAGCAGAGAGAACTCAGGCAGTGCCAGGGAGGGGTTGAGAGCTTAGGCTCTGGAACTGCTTGCAGCCTGCACTTGAATCCCACCCCTTCACTTTAGTTTACTCATCTGTAAAATGGGGTGATTATAGTCCCTACCTCACGGGGTCATTACAAGGATGGAGCAAGTTAATGCACATGATGTGTTCAGATCCACACTGAACTCACAGAAGCCATTGTGTTTTGTTTTCTTTAATTAAAAGCAAATGGGAGTATACCTACATTTTTTTTTCTGTAATTTGCATTTTCACCTCTCTTATGAGCACAAGTAGAGCTAGCTTGTCTTGTCAACAGCTGCAGAGCTGGGTGTGTGGCCACACTCACCATTTAATCACTTTTAATAGCAGCAAAAGTCGCTTTTAGGAAAGGCCCCAGGCTGAGGTCCTTAGGCAGCCCGATGCCACTTTTGGTATCATTTTTACCTATGGGAATCCTTTGAGTCCCTCCTTGGTGGTCCATCATGGCTCTGAGTGAGCCAGGCCAGCTCTGGGGAGTGGGAGCCGGGCTCTGACCAAGACAGCAGCTAGGGACAAACAGGATCAGACCCCAGGGAGAAGGTGGGTACAGACAGCGCTTGTGGCCAGAACCCCTCAGAGAAGCATTGTGTGGGCCAGGCTAGTCAGGGAAGGCTCCCTGGAGGAGGCAGGGTCTGAGTGGGGCATCTTGGAATAGGAGGGAGTTGAACAGACAGAGAAGGGGTAGGGGCGGTACACCCATAGCAGAGACAAGCCTGTTTGGGCCAGTGAGGATTTTAGGGTGTTTAGAACCAAAAGGCCACATAAAGGGGAGAAAAGAACCTTGAACACCAGGCTGCATGTGGGCTTGCCCTGCCCCAGTGGGGAGCCATAGAAGATTCTGGACAGGGAGGAAATCTCCACTCTGTGTGACCCTGAGAAAAGCTCTAAGCCTTTCCAGGCTTCAGCTGCCTGTAGATGCTGGAATAGACTTGGAGGGGGGTTCAGGGGGAGACTTAGGGGCTGGAATTTGGGATCAGGCCCTGCTTCCTCTAATCAAGGGGACCCAAAGAGTGGGGACACTCCCAGAGGTCACCCCCTGCCTTCAGATCCCTACTTCACAGAATTCAAACCGTTTCCTTTCCTTTTAACCTGCCGGCTTTCCAGAGAAATCTGATTTTGCAAACATGTTTTCTTAGCCAAGGGGAAGTGAGCGCTATGTAGACAAGGAAGATGCCACATGTGATAAGGGCCTCTGGGCTATCCAGCGTCTGGCCTGGATGGAAGAGAAGGACTGGCTGCCACTGGCTGCCATAGGCATAGGCAAGAGACCAGCTAGGGATGCCTGAGATGAACGAGGCCTTGGAAATTCTCTAACCCACAGATGGGGAGACTGAGGCCCCAGCCAGGGAAGGGGCTTGCCTGGTCAGTGTGGGGGCCTGACCCTGCTGGGGCTGGGCTCCGCACTCTGGCAGGATGGGCTGGGGTCTGACTCCCTTCCTCTCTGCAGCAGGCCAGGCCACTTGAGCTGGCACTTGGACTCAGAGCCTAGCCCTGGTGGGGATTTGCAGAGGAGCTGGGCACCTGAGGTCAAGGAATGGGAGAGATGAGGGCAGTGGGGCAAGGTTTGTCCTCTGCCGTCACCTTGGCAGAGGAGGAAGAGCTTTAAGCTGTTGTCATGGTGACCATGGAAGACCCAGGGCTCAGGAAGGGCTGTTTTAGGGTTCAGGTGACAATTCCCAAAGTGGAGTTGGCCTAACCCCATCCCTTGACCACCTCACTGCAGCAAGCATGGCCCCTGAAAGGTCCAGATGACCAGGGTGGAGGGTGGCCACACCCAGCACGGCTGTTTTGAGGAGCACACAGGGCTGAGGCAGTGGCGGGCATCTCGTGAAGAATCTGAGCAGATATGTTTCTGGCCATGGGCTGGGCACCAGCCTCGGGGCCAGAACTCACTGGCCTCCCGGCTAGGCGAAAGGAGGGACCTCTGCAGGGCATGAAGGCTGAGAACCTTCCTTACCTGGGTGTTAATGTAAGTGGGACCTTGTTGTCACTTGCAGGCTGGTAAGCCCCAGGGGGCATTGGGTTCTAGTGAATTAACTTCATTCTTTAGCAGCCCCAGGTGCTCCAGGTACCCCGTGTATACAGGTGGGCCTCAGTTCAGGATGAACAAGCCTCCTTTGCCCTCTGGGGTGCCTGGAACAGTGTCTGGGAGTTTTCACAGATAAAGAAACCAAAGCTCCTAGGCTGCCATGAAAAGTGACCTTGTCAGGATGCTCCCTTCCTCTCAACAGGGCTGTGCTTTCTCTATGAGCTGTTAATGGTGGAATGTCTGGCATTGCAACAAACTAAAGGCAGAGGGCATTGCTGGGCTATCTGTACTCCTGGGGCACCCACAGCTACATGAGGGAAGAGTGCCAACTGCTTTTGCAGCCCTGCATCCTGCCCCCCATCAGTGACTCCTGCTCAACTTCAGGGATATAGAATGTTTCCCCACATTATTTCATCTTCCTGAGGACTGTTCCACACCAGACCAGCTGCCTCCTATCCTGTCTCTTTGTTGGGCAGCCTGATGCCAAAGTTGGTTCAGCCAACATCTTTGACAGGAGACCACCAGAGACAGAACATCTTGGCCTGACTTGACTTTAGATAATGCCAGGCAAAAGGACAGAGGGTCCCAAAGCCCCCACTTTTCTTT
This sequence comes from Otolemur garnettii, assembly GCF_000181295.1. Lineage (NCBI taxonomy): Eukaryota > Metazoa > Chordata > Mammalia > Primates > Galagidae > Otolemur > Otolemur garnettii. The sequence continues at coordinate 3,129,891 of NW_003852404.1, forward strand.
TCCCAGCCTTTCTAATCCCTTTGGTGCAAACTTTCTAAGCCTCAGTTTTCCCACCTGTAAAATGGAGCCACAGAGACAATACCTCATAGACCTGTTGCCTTTCTCTAAGGTCAGACGTGGGCACTGAGCAAACTTCAGAGACCCAGGTTCACTTGCTTCCTCTCTTATGGGTCCCTATCCGCCTCCCCTGTGGGCTTCCTATTCAAGCCAGGGCCATCAACAGCCCATGGGAGACCATGCTGCCCAGGGATTAGGAGCATTCTGCATCCAAATCCTGGCCTCTACTTACCAGCTTACTTACCAGTGACCTTAGATAAGGTTGCTTAGCCTATCAGTGCTTGGTTTTCACATGTATAGAGTGGGGATGGTAATAGTACCTAGGACCTAATATTTAGTTGGTGCACAATAAATGTCAGCCCTGAGTGTAGCTGAGAAGTGCAGTGAGCATGGGGAATGGAAAGTGTTTCATCCCCAGGGAGGCCACATCATTCTCACTTTATTGGAACATAAGCGCTTTTAACAAGGCAGACAGCAGAAGGCAGGCAGCCCGCCAATAAGGGCCAAGAACCCAAGTCCAGTTCTCCAAACCCCCGGACATCAAACACCACACGCAAAAGGCTGAACATCAAAGAACAGACAGCAAGTCCAAACATTTCACTGTGCTCTTATCTTAATTAAAGCAAGTCATACGCGGAGTTTTTGATGACACAAGTTAAAAAGCCAGGGTCTGCTTTTATTAGCTTTTGCTGACACCCGCTGAGAAGTTTGTGACTTGCCTAAGGTCACCCAGCACCCTGGGGCCAGAGTTGGGGCCCAAACCCAGACCTTAGATGCTGGAGCCAGAGTTCTTGCCACACACACCCATCCCGACCCAGGCCTGAGCGACAAAGATTTGGGGTTAGAGTTTCAAGGGAGATGTCTGAGTTCGTTCATTCACCCATACATTTAATCATATCCATTGAAAACCATCTATCTTCCAGGCACTGTTCTAGGCTCCAGGGATACAGCAAGAGCAAAACAATCAAGTGGGGCTGGGGAAGCAGATGCCAATAAATAATAGATAACTACAGTTGTGCACCACAGAACATGTTTTGGTCAATGATGAATTACGCACACAACAGTGGCTCTGTAAGATTACAGAGGAGCTGAAAATTCCTATTGCATAGTGACAGTGGCTGTGATAACAAAACACATTACCTTTTCTATGTCTAAATACACAAATACTTCCCATTGTGTTACAGTTGTCTACAGGGTTCAGTACAGTTGCATGCTGTACAGGTGAGCAGCCTAGGAGCAACAGACTGTACCCCATAGCCCAGGTACACCGTAGGCTATGCCTCCGAGGTCTGTGCGAGTACACTCCGTGATGTTTGTGCAAGGACAAAATTGCCTACAGACACATTGCTCAGAACATATTCGCATCGTTAAGCAACACAGGACCGTATTTCACTGTAATTGTGGTAAATGCTATTCCTTTGAATCTGGGCTCTGTGACTGCTTGGCCAATAGATTGTCCTGGAAATATTACTGTAAGACTTTCCAAGCCCAAGCCTATTCCCTTCTCTTGGGACGCTCCCTTTTGGAGCCCAGCCACCATGGTATGAGGAAGCCCAAGTGGCCCTGTTGAAAGACCCACTTGGGGAAAAAATGATTCACTGGTCCTGTGAATGAACCTCCACGGAGGGGAATCTTCAAACTCCAGTCAACCAGCTCCAGCTGGCACGATGTGAAGTAGAGCCAAACTGCAAATTCATATGCAAAGCAAAGGATTGTTGCTTTTAAGATATTATAGTGTGCTTGGTTACATAGCAAGAGACAACCAGAATGCCACATTTTGCCCTCATGGGGCAGCGTAGACCCAATTATGAGTCCCATTTTACAGATGAAAAAACTGAGACTCAGACAGCAAACAGACTGATTCAAGGTTACACAGGTAATGAGTGGCAAAGCAAGATTAAATGACTTCAAATTCTGTGTTTTTCCAACTCTATCTCATTTCTGTCAGTTACCCAGCATGGCCGCCAGGAAAATTTCAGTGAACACCCTTCTCATTCAAAATCAGGAAACTCCAAAGGTGAAGTTTGGAGCATGGTAGAAGGTGGCCCTGAAGACAGTTTCTGAGCAAGGGAGCATACAACATTCTTAGAGCCCTTCCCAGTGCGCCGTGTAGATGGGTGTCTGCAGGTTGTTTTGTAAGGAGAGCCTATGCTGGCTTTTCAAGATGAGCAAACAAAGGCTCCTTTTCCTGTTGTCCTCTGTCTCCATCTATAAAGGGAATAGGAAACCCACCCCATCCTGCTGGAGCTGGGGCTGCAGAGGAGCGGGTCCCTGGTCAGGTGCTAGCATTCCATTCAGAAAGACATGAATAATAGCCGAGACTCCCAAGATGAGAATTCTTAAAGAAAAAAAGTCCGC
>NW_003852404.1:3132540-3134078 GCF_000181295.1 Otolemur garnettii
AAGAAACTGACACCTTTCTTCCCCTGCCCCCGCCCAGGAGCTCACAGAGTTCAGCAGTCAGCAAAGAATCACTGTTTCTAGAAGCAGTGATGTAGGTGAACTCTACCAGGCAAACTTCCCTCCTCCCCTTTCTCCACCTCTTCCTCCTCCTCCTTCTCCATTGTCATCATTATTATTTATTTGGCTTTCAAATGGGCCACCCGGAGCTCTTTATAAAGATAAAAGTATCATAACTCAAAGCCTCCATCAGCAGCCCATTCCCATCTGCGTGATGGAGGGTTGCACTTTGTTGCACGCTCAGTTCCTTCCACCTCCAACTCTTACAAGGTCTTTTAATAAAATGAGAGCCTGAGCTTTCAATATTGAACTGGAGATCACTGTGCTGGGACTAGAGCAGACGGCTGTGGCTGCCGCGGGACCAGCACCCACCCCGTGCCCGGCGCCACGTGTGGCACCGTATACTTATTGTCTCATTTGCTCTTCACAAGAACTCGATGAAGTAGCAATGATCACGGCTACTTTCATTCAGACAAAGAAATGAAGGCCCAGAAAGGGAGAGGAGCTTGTCCAGGGTTGCAGAGTCAACCTTTGGGATTCAGACCCAAGCAGATCTGACTCTGGAGCCTCGATTCTGAATTGTTGGGCTTTTTTGCTTTCCGGTAGCAGCAACAACAATTACAACTATTAGCAACACCCCTCCTAGCGCAGCCACTTCACTGGGCACTTGACGCGCTAGGCTCGGGGCTCAGAGTGTATGTTTTGTCCTACCAACTCCATGCTGTGGAGTGAATCAACCGAAAATTTAACTTGTTTAAAACAAGGACATTTGTATCCGTTATATATTTTGCTCATGAACCAGTAGTTTGAGCTGGGGGCCAACCAGGCACCACCTCCAAAGCCACTTCGTGTGGCCTCTCCAGCTCAGTGTCCTCAGCATCATTCATTTCTTACAAGGTGGTTGGAGGCTCCTAGGGGTCACAGCGGAAGCAGCAAGTTTCTGTGTCCTAGCCTTGGAAGATGGGCAGTGTCACTCCTGCTCCATTCTGGTTGGTTCCAAGGCTGAGCCATCCAAGGAGCAGGGGATTGAATTCCCACTTCGCCAGGTAAGAGGAGCAGCAAATGATGTGTGACCATCTTGAAGCTACCATTCTTATGGTTTTTTTTTCTTTTTTTGAGACAGTCTCTGTCACCCAGGCTAGAGTGCCCCGGCATCATACAGCTCACAGCAACCTCAAACTCCTGAGCTCAAGCAATCATCCTGCCTCAGCCTCCTGAGTAGGCACCCACCACCACTCCCTGCTAATTTTTCTATTTTTAATAGAAATGGGGTCTCATTCTTGTTCAGGCTGGTCTTGAACTCCTGAGTTCAAGGGATCCTCCCACCTCAGCCTCCCAGAGTACTAGGACTAGGTGTGAGCCACCACACGGGACTTCATGCTTATGTGTCCATTTGAGAATCTTTACAATAACCTACAAGATGAATTTAGTCATGTTCACCTGCTTTGTGCCACATGCTGTCTCAGGTCTCAGGAGAGAGT
>NW_003852404.1:3134145-3152551 GCF_000181295.1 Otolemur garnettii
ATCTAAATGCTGATGGAAGGGTCCAGCACTTTCCCTGTAGACCTCACTGGGCCTTTTTAATAAGACTATGAGGCTGGTGCTGTGATTATCAGACTTGAAGGGGAGTCAGGAATCTCACCCCCGTCAGTGGGATTCTAGAGCCAGGTACTTGTTCACACCCCATCCTGCCTTGTCTAAGCATGTTCTAAGTCTGTACTTTGTGGTAACACAAAGGCATGAGACAGCAGGGTTCCCCACGGCGGGGGATGGAGGGGCAGGCTTATGGAAGAGAAGCCTGGAAGCTGGTGCTCAGATGCCCCCCATGGAAGTAAGGGAGGGAGGGGTGCCCGAGGGAGGGAAGCAAAGAGGGAAGGAGGATAATGGCCTAGCCTGAACCTGTCGCCACAGCAACCGCAGGGGCTGTCTGGAGTCAGCAGCTTGCCAGGCCTTGGCCCCACAAAGCCAGAGAGGGAGGCAGAGGGGGCGGGCCCAGTAGGGCATAAATCAGAGAGTTCTATGCCCCTGACTCCAGGCAGACGATTTATGGGACTGCTCAGAGCCCACAGGACCACAGGGAAGAGACAAGAGGGTCTCCCTGTTCCCACCGCCCCGGGGCCCCTGCTTGGACATTGCAAGAACGGAGTGTGCAGGAAGAGGCACCAGGGCCTGGGAGCCCCTCCCGGCCACCCTCAGCGCTGCTGGAGGCCCCTGCCCCCACCAGGCCTGAACGACCCCTCTGTGCCCACCAGCATGCCGCCCCCACGCTGACATCAAGAGTTTCCAGCAAGCTGCTGGAAATGCACAACATTTTCTATCTTATTCTATTCTATTCCTCTTTAAAAATGCTGGTCACAACCTACTAAATTAATGCCATGCCTCACAAATGGTTCCTGACCTGCAATTAGATAAACGCTGAGCCAAAGGAAGCCAGATAGGGAAACTGAGGCTCACTCTGCCCTTCCTCCACTCACACGCTAGAACAGACTTTACTCCTCCAGCCTCCCCACAAGCATCTGGTTCTGCCTCAAGGCCCAAGCCCATTCCCTGCCCACCACTATAGCTATCCAAGATGGAACAAGCTTCCTCCCGTGGTAGTGAGCCACCCATCTCTGGAGTCATTCAAGCACAAGTTCAATGGCCACCTGCTGGGGAGCTTCAGGGGATCCCAGTATCCTTTAGGGAGAGGAAAGACTGCCTTTGGGCACGTACAGGATGTTGAGCACTTGACCCATGTGGGGGCTGAGTCATGGACGGAACAGAAAAGAGGGAGCTTGCCAGCCAGCCCCACTGGGCAGGCTTAGAACTTGAGGCTGGCTCAGGCAGACAAGGTGGCAGGGATGTCATCAGAAGGTGAGCATGCCTGGTGGGAGCCTGGCAGAGACAGCAGGGGGCCCTGGCATTCAGCCCCCTCCCTCCTGGCCCCTATTGTGCTACCTTCTCAGACCTGCAGGGGGATGGTCCACTGGCTGGTCCCCTGCTCTCTGAACAACATCCTGTGCCTCACAGTCACCCCTGTTTCCACTCCATGCCCTGCCCCTCCCAGCTCTCTGCCTCCAGAAGCAAGTTCCTCTTAGCAGGTGGTGCTGAGATGCTGAGAACGGCTAATGACAGTATTCCAGCACGGCACAGAGGCCCAGGACTCCGGCTCAGATCAATCCAGGTCGCAGGCCCAGCTCTGCCACTCACAGTGGGAAACACTTCACTCTCCCAGCCTGGCTCTATAGTCCATAAAATGGGGCCACACTATCTACCTTCCTAGTCTATTTGGTTTTTAAACTGGTGCATTACAGATATATAAAGATATACATCTGGACATTGACATGCATCAGTTATTATTTCAATTAACTGAAGGACTGATGACTTCCACCATGAGGAACACTGTGACAGTTGTCTGGCCTCCTGTAGGAGTGAACGGTGGAGTTCTAAGCACAGATGGCTTAAGCACCACACATTAGGGACCCTATTTTCTCTGCCAGGGAAAAGGCAGCCTTTAAACTTCACACCAGTCCCGTGAGGTGGATACAGTCAGTATGGACACTTGACAGCACAGAAAAGTGAAGTTCAGAGCTAATGTCTTGTCCAAGGTCAAGGGGCTTATGAAAGGCAGAGATGGGGGAAATCCAGATCCCCCCACCTGACCCGTGTACCCAGGGCCTCTCAAGGCTTCCCTGGGAACAGGAAGTGGTTACAGCTCTAGAAGCTGGAGGACAGCATCAGAGACAAAAGCATGACACAGTGGAAGCAAGGCCAAGTCCTGCCAGACTCCTCAGCACATCTTTCACGTGCGGCCACCTGCCCCCTCAGGGCCTCCGCACTGGCTCTTCCCTTGGCATGGAATGCTGTTCCACCAGATGTACAGATTTTGGATTATCTCAACATTGGGGTCTCATTCCAGATGCTTCTTCCTCAGAGAAGCCTGTTCTCACCATCTAGGCTAAACACACACACACACACACACACACACACACACGCACACACACACACGCCCATCCCCTAGGGAGCCTGACCACCTGTCTGTCACTGTGTATCTCCTGCCTGCTCTGTTGGGTACTACACTGCCGTGTGGCTTGCTAAGCAATCATCTGTCCCCCTGGGGCAGTGTCAGTCCCATCAGATGGGGAGCCATGCTCCATGTGCTTAGAATGGCACCCAGTGCTATACAGTGGGCACTCAGTAAAGACAGTGCCTGGTAGACACTGTTGGTGGCCCACCCACGTGCCATAGCACCCGATCCTGTGCACCCTGACTGCCAACACTTCCAGCTCCCAGCACCTCCGTTTTTCCCTTGGGGGATGATGTTCTGGCTGCCTGAGCCTGCCCTGTCCAGAAGCATCAGGGGTCAAGACTTTCCAGCAGCCCCTTTAGCCATGGGCAGATGGAAGCTGGTGGAGAAATATCCCAGCCCCTTTCCCTGGACTGGTGTAACCCTAACACATGTTCTATCCTGTCTCTTCAAGCACCCCAGACGGATCGAACTCTTTTCCCACAGTGAAATCCACTGAGCACCCACACTGCCTTGTCCTTTTTGCTTTCTGCCCCCTTCTGTGTCAAGTTTCCTAGGGCTGCCATAGCAGACTACCACAAGCTGGTGGCTTAAAACAACAGAAATATAGGCTGGGATCAGTGGCTCACATCTATAATCCTAGCACTCTGGGAAGCTGAGGTGCGTGAATTGCTTGAGTTCACAGGTTCAAGACCAGCCTGAGCAAGAGTGAAACTCTCTCTCTAAAAATATTGTAGCAGGTGCCTGTAGTCCCAGTTACTTGGGAGGCTGAAGCAGGAGGATCACTTGAGCCCAAGAGTCTGAGGCTGCTGTGAGCTGTGATGTCACACCACTCTACCAAGGGCAACTCAGTAAGACTCTGTCTCAAAAAAAAAAATAAACAAAACAAAACAAAACACCCAGAAATATATTCTTTCATAGTTCAGGATGCTATAAGTCGAAAATCAAGATGTGTGGCTTGGTGCCTGTAGCTCAGCAGCTAAGGGCAGAGCTGGAGGGTTTGAACCCAGCCTGGGCCTGCCAACCAATGACACCTGCAACCAAAAAATAGCTTGGCGTTGTGGCGGACACTGGCAATCCTGGGCTTTCCTCGGCTCGTGTCAGCATCACTCTATCTCACCTATCATCACATGGTGGTCCTTCTATGTGCCTCTGTGTCTCCTCATCTTAAAAGAACACCAGACCTTGGATCAGGGCTGACTCTAACTTCATATGACCGATCTTAACTACATCTGCAAAGACCCTATTTCCAAATATAGACATATTCACAGGTATCAGGAGTTAGGATTCCCTGACTCAATCTCCTCTTCCTCATGGTTCTTCTCAAGCCTTCATCACCTTCCCAACTATTTCACTCAAATCCCTATCTCAGGTCTGTTTGGGAGGAAACCCAGTCTGAAACAAAATATCTACGGAACAAATTAACCAATCAATGAATGATAATTGACAGAGAAGGAAGCTGAAATTCAGAGTGACAGGCCTTACTCAGGGCCTGAGGTGGACACAGGAGAGCATCAGAGCTGGGATTTTACCCCAAGTCCATCTGTTTCCAAAGCCCCCAAGAAGAGAGACTACAGAGAGTTGTTTGCCAGTGGCATGGTTGCTTTAAAAGGTAGTGAGCTCCCCATTCCTGGGGGAGACTACAACCAGAGACTGCTCAGAGGATCCCTGCACAAGGCTGAGAATTGGTGTGGGTGACTTCAAAGGCCTAACTAGCCCTGACATCTGAGTCTACATTTTAAAAGCATGTGGTAAAAATCCAGTCCTCAGGGTCAGTGAGCAAAATGACCTTCCATTGACCTCCCCAGAGCCTCACAGCAAAGCCAAGTTCGTCCAGAATCAGCTTTAATTTGATGTCTCTTCTCGTTTATTAAAGGGACACAAAAGAGAGAAAACCACTTGAATTGTCCCCCAGGCTGGCTGGCTATAAATGTCTTCATAGAAGGGCCCAGCCTGGGCCTTGGTGCCCAGCAATTACAGCTGCGTGAGACCCGCCCAGACAAGCAGCCCGGGGCACCTCTCTGGTCTTCTCCCTGCCCAGGCAAGTCACAGCCAACAAGAGGCTCTCTTGGCGACAAGGTGCCACCCTGCCACTTGACAAGCACACCCAGCTGACTCTTGTTCCAGCACAGGAGTGGCGTGGCTGTGGGGCATGCCCCCCAATTTCCTTAAAGGATGCAGCAAGCCCAGCTGGGAGAGAGGGGACAAGAGACGGTCATCAGTGAGTTCTCTTGCACAAGTCCCCTCACTCCTTCAGGGAAGGAGTCCTAACAGAGCAGCAGTTACAAGCATAGATTTTGCTTCAAACACTAGGTTCTGAAGTCCTAGCATGAGACTTGATGCAAGTTGGTGCATCTCCTGCGTTTGAGGATAATGGTACCCACTTCTAGGGCTGCTGTAACTCTTAGAGTTAACCCATGACAGCCCTTAGCACAGTGCCTGCCACCTGCTAGTACCCAATCAAAGCCAGGTGTGGGACCTGTGGAGTTTCACTTTGTGTGTGGCACCATGAAAGGGACTAATGATCTCATTTCATCTTCATAGGCACCTTGTGAAGTAGATGTCATTATTGTACCCATTTGGCTGAGGCAAACATTGAGAATTTGAGCAATCAAATAGCCTCTGTGCAATCTCAAAGGAAAAAGGGCTGGGATTTGAATCCTGGTTTCTCTGAGCCCAGAAGCTCTTATGGGGCTCTGGGCAGTCCCTGGATAGAAGAGGAAGGTCTGTGTCTGGCTCTGCCCCAGACACATTCATTCATTTATTCTTTTTGTCATTCATGTATTCATTCAACAAACATGTACTCAATACCTAATATAAGCCAGGCATTGTGTCAGGCCCTGCAGATAGAAGCTAATAAGCGACACCGGGACCATGCTTTCAGGGAACACACAGCCTACTGTTCCCTCTGGCTTCTGCCAGAAACTATAACTTTCAATCATAAAGATTCTAGAATATACTAATGATATTTCCACAAATGTCTCCCTCCAGGAATGCTGCCCCCATCTCCTCCCTCAACCTGACAGTCGTAGTTAACAGCTTGTGATGCCCGCTGTGTGCCAGGCATGGTGCTGGGTGTCATTCTGGTGTCAGCCCATCAGTACAGTAGGGTGGAGAAAGCCCTGGATTTTCTGACTTCTGAGGCACCTGGCGGAGATGCAGAAAATGCTGATTGATGTCCTGCTCCTCTTCCTAGGGGCAGGGTCCATTACATCCTTGTCAAAGTCAACAAACCCTAACCCGCCAATGGATGACCTTGACTCCCCAAACCATGACCTCCGCTTCTACTACTCACACCCTTTCTCACTGTGCTCCAGCTACACTGGGCTTCTTGCTACTTCTAGCAAGAAGTAGTACTTCACCGAGCACATTCCCTCCTCAGGACCTTTGCACATACCCTTGCTTCTGTCTAAAATTCTCTTCTCCAAGATACCAACACACCTGGCTTCTTCACCTTCTATATGTTTCTGCTCAGATGTCACCTGATCATTCTGGCCTTCCTGACCACTCTGCTTAAAATGACAATTCCACCCCCACCCTATACTCTTTGGCCTCTAATTCTGCCTTTTTGTCCTTTATAGGATATATTTACTCTATATTAAAATTACCTATTAGCTTTCATCTCCCTATCATCACTCCCAAGAATGTGAGCTCTAAGAAGTAAGAGATATTTCCTCTATTTGGTTCACTGACACATTCCCAGACCTTTTAATAGTAGGTGCTCAAAAACAATGTTCGTTAAATGAATGAGTCTCGGTATGTTCAAAAATAAGTAATATTTAGTGAACAGTAAGTAGCCAGTAAGTGCGTGTGGCTTTTAAAAGTGACTTTATTGGCTCGGCGCCTATAGCTCAACCGGCTAAGGCGCCAGCCACGTACACCTAAGGTGGCGGGTTCGAATCCCCAGCCCGGACCCGCCAAACAACGATGATGGCTGCAACCAAAAAATAGCCGGGCGTTGTGGCGGGCGCCTGTGGTCCCAGCTACTTGGGAGGCGGAGGCAGGAGACTCGCTTGAACCCAGGAGTTGGAGGTTGCTGTGAGCTGTAATGCCACGGCACTCTACCCAGGGGGACAGCTTGAGGCTCTGTCTAAAAAAAAAAAATAAATAAAAGTGACTTTATTGAGCTACAGGAAGCTTGTACCTGCTGATGAATTTGACGTATGGATACACCTGTGAAACGGGCACTCCCTCCCTCCAGCTAACCACTGATCTGCTTTTTGCCACTATAGATGAGTTTGCATTTTCTAGAGTTTTCTATAAAGGTAATTACATGGACTATACTGCTGGCTTTTCCACTCAGTATAATCATATTGAGATCCATCCATGTTGTCTCATATATCTGTCTGCCCCTTTCCATTGCTGAGTAGTATTCCTTTGTATAGCTGTACCAAATTGGTTTGCCAGTTCACAAGTTGGGGGACCTTGGGTTATTCCCAGTTTTTTAGCTATTACTATTTAGGCTGCTATGAACTTTCGTGTACAAATCTTTGTGTGGATTTACGAGCCATCTCCTCTCATTCCTCTTGGGGAAATACTCTAAAGTGGGAGGCTGGATTTCATGGTAGGTATATGTCTAACTACATTAGAAATTGCTAAACTATTTTCTGGAGGGTTTGTACCATTTCACCAGGAGTCTAACAGAGATCCAATTACTTCTCACACTCACCAACACATGATATGGTCAGTCTTCCAGATTTCAGCCATTCAAATAGGGTGTAGTATCTCATTGTGCTTTAGTTTGCTTTATTTACGTATTTATTTATTTAGACAGGGTCTTGCTCTGTTGTCCAGGCTGGTGTGCCCTGGCATGATTGTAGCTCACTGCACCCTTGAACTTCTGGTCTCAAGTGAGCCTCCTTCTCAGACTTCTGGGTAGCAGGGACTACAGACACATGTCACCGCACTTGGCTTTTTATTTTTTTTTTTAGAGATGGGGTCTCACTATGTTGCCCAGGTTGGTCTTGAGCTCCCAGCCTCAAGCAATTGTCCCACTTCAGCCTCCCAGAGTGCTGGGAATACAGGCCCACAGCGCCTGGCCTAATTTGCATTTTTGTAACCAGTACTAATATTGAATATCTTTTCACATGCTTATTTGCCATTTGTATATGTGCTTTGGTGAAATGACTTCTAATCTTTTGCCCATTTAAAAAATTAGTTTGTGGTTTTGACAGTTCTTTATATATTCTGCATATAAGTCCTTTATCTGACATAAGATTCGAAAAAAATCTCCTACTAGTCTGTGGTTTGTCTTTTCATGCTCTTAACAGTGTCTTTTGAATAGCAGAATTTAAAAAAAAATTATTCTCAAGCCCAATTCAGCCACTTCTTTTAGAGATTGTGCTTTTGGCCTTGCATCTAAGAAATATTTGCCTAACTCAAGGTCATAATGATTTTCCCTATGTTTTCTTCTAGGAATTTTATAGATTAAGATTCGACATTTAGAACTGTGACCCATTTTGAGCTGATTTTTAAAATATGATACGAGGTATAGATAGGATAAGGTTTACCTTCTTTGTGTTTGTTGGGTTTTTGGTTTTGGATGTCAATATTCAATTGTTCTGGCACCATTTGATTAAAAAACAAACTATCCTTTCTCCACTGAACTATCATTGCACTTTGTCAAAAATCAGTGATCCAGATACTTGTGGGGCTATTTCTGGATTTTCTCTCCTATCCTATAGATCTATTTGTCTATTCTAATGCCCAGATCGTGCAGTGTCAAATGACTATAATTTTATAATAAGTCTTAACATCCAGTAGTGTTAAATCCTCCCATTTTGCTGTTTTCCAGAATTGCTTTGACTATTGTTGGTCCTTTTCATCGCCACATTGACTCTTAGAATCAGCTTGTCGATTTCTATCCCAAAGCCTGAGCTTGTGATCGGATTCCATTGACTCCATAGCTCCACGTGGGGAGAATGTACATCCTCATCATATTAGATCTTCTAACCTGAGAACATCATATTTCTCCATTTAGTTAGGTTTTCTTTCATTTCTCTCAGCACTGTTTTGTAGTTTTCAGCACTCAGTTCTTAACACACAGCTCTTCAGTGCCTCATACTTTCTGTTGCTGATGTGAATGAATGTCGGTTTTCGTTTCAATTTCAGATTGCTCATAACCAATATACAAAAATCAATAATCTTAGCATTCAGTCATTTTGCTAAACTCAAGGATTAATTCGAGTGCTCACTGGTTTTTCTACATATAAGATTATATTATCTGCCACAGCCTTCATTCTTCCATTCCAATCTAGATGACCTTTATTTATTTTCCCCTATTGCTTTGGCTAAGACTTCCAGAACAGTGTTGGACAAAAATGGTAAGAGCATCCTTGTCTTATTCCTGATCTTAGGGAGAAAACATTAGTCTTTGACCATGAAATATGATGTTAGGGACAGTTTTGCTTTGTTTCTCGTAGGTAGCCTTTATTGAGTTCAGGAAGTTCCCTTCAATTCTTAGTTTGCTGAGAGTTTTTATAAGGAATGGATATTGAATTTTGTTCAACGGGCTTGGCACCTGTGGCTCAAGTGGCTAAGGCACCAGCCACATACACCTAAGGTGGCAGGTTCAAATCCAGCCCGGGCCCACCAAAAAACAATGATGGCTGCCAAAAAATAGCCGGGCATTGTGGCAGGCGCCTGTGGTCCCAGCTACTTGAGAGGCTGAGGCAGGAGACTCGCTTGAGCCCAGGAGTTGGAGGTTGCTGTGAGCTGTGACCCAGGGGGATAGTTTGAGGCTCTGTCTCAAAAAAAGAATTTTGTTCAATACTTTCTCTGCATCTCTTGGTATGATCACAGAGTTCTGTTTTAGTTTGCTAGTATGGTGAATTATTACATTGCTTAATTTTGAAATGTTAAGGCAGTTTGCGAGTATGATGAATTACATTGCTTAATTTCAAAACTTAGATTCCTGGGATAAATCCTATCTGGTTATGATATATTATCCTTCTTATATGTTGCTGAATCTAATTTGATAAAATTTTGTTCATGAAAGATGTTAGTGTAGTATTCTTTTCTGTGATGTCTTTTTCTGGTTTTGATCTAACAGTGATGCCAGCCTCCTAGCGTAAGTAGGGCAGTATTTCTTCCTCTTCAATTACCTAGAAGAGTTTGTACAGAATTGATATTCTTCTTCCCTCAGTGTTTGGTGAGGATTCAATTCAGAGAAGACTGAAGTTGCCTTTGCAAGAAGGTTTCCAGCTCTAATTCAATTTCTTTAATAGATATAGGTTTACATCTATTTCTTCTTATCTATTTTATTTATTTATTTATTTCAATAGATTTAGGGAATACAAATTTTTTTTGTTACATGCACGAGTTGTACACTGGTGAAAGATGGCTTTTAGTGTATCTGCATCTGTCATCTGAATAGTGTACATTGTACCCAATGGGCAATTTTCCATCCCCCACCTTCCCCTGAGTCTCCAGAGTCCATGAAGTCACTCTATGTGACCATGCAGACACATGTCTTAGCTCCCACTTTTAAATGAGAACATGTGGCTTTTGTTTTTCCAGTCCTGAGTTACTTCACTTAAGACAGTGACCTCCAGTTTCATCCAAGTTGCTGCAAAAGACATTATTTCCTTCTTTTTGTGGCTCAGTGGTATTCCAAGGTATAATACTTCTTTATCCACTCATCAGTTGATGGGCACTTAGGTTGATTCCATGTCTTTGCCATTGTGAATTGTGTCATTATAAATATATGAGTACAGGTGTCTTCTTGATGTAGTGATATCCCACTATTGGGTGTCTACCCCAAGGACGTGGGATTGCTGGACGGAATCTTAGGTTTACTTTTAGTTCTTTGAGGACTATCCATATTATTTTCCATAGAGGGTATACTAGTTTATATTCCCACCAACAATGCATTCCCTTTTCACCATGTTCATGCCAACACCTATTGTTTCTGACTTTTCAATAATGGCCATTCTGACAATGGGAAGATGGCATCTCACTTGGTTTTAGTTTACAGTCCTCTGATGATTAATGATGCTGAGAATTTTTTTCCTATGTTTGTGGCCCATTTGTATATCTTCTTTTGGAAAATATCTGTTCATGTCTTTTGGCTACTTTTTAATGGGGTTATTAGTTTCTTTCTGGTAGATTTGTTTGCGTTCCCTGTAGATCCTGAATATTAGTTCTTTGTTAACTATTGTTTGTGACTACTTCCTCCCATTCTGTAGGTTGTCTGTTGATTATTTCCCATGATGTGCAAGACATTTTTTGTTTAAGCTTTATTTATTTATTTATTTAGTTCGTTAGTTAGTTTTGTTGTATTTGCTTTGGGGGTATTAGTCATGAATTCTTTGCCTAGGCCAATGTCCAGAAGAGTTTTCTCCTAGAATTCATATGGTTTCTGCACTTACATTTAAGAATTCAATCCATCTTAATTTTTATATACGGTGAGAGATAGGGGTTCTGTTTCATTCTGCTGCATGTGGCTATCCAATATCCACACCGTTAATTGAAAAGGGGGTCCTTTCCCCAGTGTCTGTATATTATTGTTTTGATCTTTGTTGAAGATCAGCTAGTTATAGGTATATGGTTTTATTTATGGGTTCCCTATTCTGTTCCATTGACCTGGTTGTCTGCTTTTATATGAGTACCATGTTTTGAGGGGGGTTACTATACCCTATAACATAATTTGAAGCTTACTAATATGATGCTTCCAGATTTATTCTTTTTGCTTAGGATTCCTTTAGCTACTCAGGCTCTTTTTTGATTCCATGTGAAATTTAGTAATGTCTTTTCTAAGTCTGTGAAAAAATGACATTGTTCTTTTAATGGGAATTGAATTGAATCTGTAAATTACCTTGGGTAGTATGGACATTGTAATATTAATCCTTTTTTTTCCTTGCAGTTTTTTGGCCAGGGCTGGGTTTGAACCCACCACCTCTGGCATATGGGGCTGGTGCCCTACTCCTTGAGCCACAGGAGGCACCGCCCCTGTAATATTAATTCTTCTAATCCATGAGCATGGGGTGTTTTTCGACTTGTTTGCATCATCTATGACTTCTTTCATCACTGTTTTGTAACTCTTGTAGAGATCTTTCACCTCCTTGGTTAGGTATATTCCCAGTTTTTTTTATTTTTTATTTTTTCAGCTAGTACAAATTGCATTGAGTTCTTGATTTGATTCACAGCTTGGATATTATTAGCATTAGAAATGCTACTAATTGGTTTACATTTATTTTGTAACCTGAGGCTTTACTGAATTCATTTATCAATTCCAGGAGTCTTTTGAAGAGCATTTAGGGTTTTCTTCATCTAAGATCAGATCACCAGCAAACAGGGATCGTCTGACCTCCACTTTTCTAATTTGGATACCTTCTATTTCTTTCTCCTTCCTGACTATTCTGGATAGGACTTCAAGTACTATGTTGAAAAGAATCAGAGATTTTTTTTTTTCTGGATATTTAGTTCTAGATCAGCAGGTTCCCCACCTCCCGGTACCTTATGGCTGTTTTCCCACTGTCTTCTTACTTGTCTTGCTCCCCATGAGAAATCTGCTGTCATCTTTATCTTTGTTCCTTTGTATATTATATGCCTTTTTTTTCTTCTAGTTGTTTTTAAGATTTTCTCTCCACCACTGGCGTTGAGCAATTTGATTATGATGTGACCTGGTGTCATTTTCGGCATGTCTCTGTGCTTAAAGTTCAGTGAGATTCTTAAACTTGAAAAAAAAACGTCAGTCATTATTTCATTGACTATTTTTCTTTTTTCCCTACCCCCTTTCTCTCCTCTCCTCTGGAGACACCATTTAACCACACATGAGGCTGCTTGAGGTTATCCCACAGATCACTGGTGTTCTTTTCAGTTTTATTATTGGGTATCTTTTCTCTATGCATTTGGGTTCTGGATAATTTTTATTGCTATATTTTCAAGTTCTGCGATGTCTAGTCAGCCTTTAATACTATCCAGTTTATTCATCTCAGACATGGACATTTGATGTGGCTCCTTTTAAATCTTCTATTCCTCTGCCTAACATGTTCGATCTTTCCTATAGCTTTCCTTTTTTAAATAAATAGAGTACAGTTATGATAACTTTTAAAATATCCTTGTCTTCAAATTCTAGTATCTGTGTCAGTTCTGGGTTGGTTTTGGTCAACTTTTCTTATTATTATGGGTATTGTATTTTCTTGCTTCTTTGAATGCCTCGTAATTTCTGATTGAATGCCAAATATTATAAAATTTGTCTCATTGGGTATTGCATATTTTTGCATTTCTATAAAAAAATTTATCTTTGTTCTAGGACATAATTAAATTGCTTGGGAACAGTTTGATCCATTCAAGTCTTGCTTTACAGATTTGTTAGGAAGGACCAGAGCAGCATTCAAAGTAGGGATAATTATTACCACTATTGAGGCAAGGCCCCTTTGAGTACACAGTGCCTTGTGAATCATAAGGATTTTTTTTTTCAGTCTAGTGGTTTGGAATGGGCACTGTCCATAATCTGTGCAAATGTCAGTTACTATTTCTCTCTAATGCCCTTTAGATGGTTCTTCCAATCTTGGGTAATTTTCTCACATATTCTTGTGGGATATAGGGAATCTTTAAAAGGCTGAAATTACACAGAAAGAGACCCCTGAATATGCACTTGTCATCCGAGGTCTCCATCCTATTTTCTATGGTTGTTCTATACTCTGAACCTCATAGCAGTGAAGACCAAGAGTCCATCCTCCAATACACATATGACAACTAATCTGAATTTTAAAAACAAATCCAATGGCATGAACATGAACTGAGGCCACTGTAGACTAGCCAGACGTAATCCTTGATCATTAATTTCAGTATTGCCTTTCTCCCTTATTATTCTATTAATACCACTATCAAGCTAAACAGAAAATCACGTATTAAAATGAGAAATTCACGTGGGATAACAAAGATTGGAGTCTCGTTAATAAAAGACAGCACCGATCTCCCCATAAACGGCAGGCGAGAAGCAATTCACCCCACCACCAGTTCCCCAAACTGAAATTCCTTTTAAAGTGCACCTCAAATAAAATTATACCATCTTCTTCTTCGTTTACTGACCCTAATCCTCTTAATGTGCTATGTCAGTATTGACAATATTTAGGACCTATTTAATATTCCCATGTATCTGGTACATTAATGCATTACCATTTAAAGATGTACTAACTTTAATCAGATTCTTTAAGGAGTTAGGGACCAAAAAACAAGTTAAGAATAACCATGAGTGAAAGGCATTTTTAACATTCAAAGCTTCCTCCCTCCCTGTTTCCTCTGTCTTTCTCTGTCTTCCTCTTCTACTCTCTTTGCTCTTCTTCTTTCCTATTCCCTAAACTTCTAAAATTCTCCCACCTCCTCATCAGTTAAAGTCAAGAGGACCTGGGCTGAAATACTGACTCAACCACCTTGCTGGATGACCTTCGTGAAAGTAATTTCTTAACCATCTGAACCTCTTCACATGTAAAAAGAAGAATAAGACTATTTATCTAAGAGAGTGGTCATGAAGATCAGAGAAATAGTATGCATCAAACACCCGGCACATAACATGTGCTTAATAATTAAAAATAAACATGTATTGAACACCTTTTCTGTGCAGGCCCTGTCCTCTCTGCTGAAGATATAGGAAGAAAGGAGTTCAGTGATGGCTGGAGATGGACAAATAAATCACATTAAAGCAGGTAAGGGATATGATAAAAGTCAGAATAAAGTTATCAAAGGACAGGGCTGTCCCTGTGCTGGTGAATTGTCCATCACAAGGGGGATAAGCAGAGAATGTGGGCATCATTCTGTTGGGATTAGGACACATGCTTTTGCCTGATATTTGGGTATGAAGGTTGGGTGGGAGGGGTACCTCTGAGCTTCAGGCAGAGCTGAGTCTACTCCTAGCTGGAAAGGATAGCAGTGTTTATGACTAAGCCTGGCCAATCAGAATATCACATCCCAAGATCTGACACACCTGATAAGAGTCTGAAGCTAGTGCCTCATTATAACACTAAGAATGGGGTATCTTGGAGGGAGCAGAGCTGAGGAATATTCAGAAACCCACCTTTGGTAACATGATTGGAAGTGCTGGATCCAGCCATACCTGAAGCTAACTCTCCTTGGACTTTGACACAAACTGAGCCAGCAAAATCTTCTTTTATTTTGCATCTTGATCAATGTGGGTGCTTTTTTTTCCTCTTCCTTTTGGCCAAAGGGTCCTGTAACTGATACAACAAAGATGCTGAGATGCTCAGGAAACGTTTGGTGGGGAGGGGGACAAGGGGGGACCTGCAAGGGCCCTTCCAGCAAGAGAGGCTGTGACTTGGGCATTGAAGGGGCTGAATTGGTGGTTGTTTGAGGGACAGCAGAACAGAGCAGGCAAGGCAGCACCCCAGCATTCCTCTGACTCCAGTTTCCATTCTGGGAGCACTTCCTAGTACATTTAAATGTGCCTCTGTGTGTAAGTGCCTTTGGGGGTTTCAAAATAGCCTGAAATATAAACAGACTGGAAAACTACTCCTTCCCCTCCTCTGGCTGCTTTTCAACTCCCAGGGGGGTCAGATGAGGGACTGGTGCTGCAGAACCTCTGTTTGGAGGATTTAGAAAGCATTTCAAATTTGGTCTCCCTCTTTCTGGGTTTGGCAAGCCCACCTGCCTGGGGCACCTCTCCCCGTGAGTACCAGGCCAAGAGTCTGTTGTATTCCAGCTTCAAATCCTTCAGGTTCTAGAACCTGGCCCCTGCCAGCCTCTGGTTTCCCAGGAAAATGGGCCTGCAGCAGGGCAAGGAGTCAACTGGAAAAGGGACGACACCTGTCACTTCCCAGCTGATGGACTAGACCTCTTCACAATAAATACAATTCGATGCCACAGCATTCATGGAACAACTACCCCTGTGCCAAGCCCTATGAGCTAGACAGTGCAGACAGGAACAGAATAGAAAATGCTTTAATCTGGGATTCAGGAGTGGGAGTTTGCTGTGAACTGGGTTCCAAGATGAGCCCCCCCAGTGGCCTTCCCAGAATTCCCACCTCATGTGACCCTGGATGGCACTGGCTCTGTGACTCACTCTGACCAGCAGAATACAGCAGAATTGAGGCTGTGTGATTCTGGAGAGTAGATCAGAGGTAGCACCTCACGCTGCACCTGCCCTTCTCAGGACACTCGCCCTGTGTGCTCCTTCTAGGGACCCAGCCCTCATGCCACAGGAGGCCCAAGCCACAGGGGGAGGTCACAAGTAGTGTTATGGGTTGAACTGTGTTTCTCTCACATGTTCAAATTCATATTTGAAGTCCTAGCCCCAAGCGTCTCAGAATTTCCCGATTTGGAAAGAGGGTTGATGCAGATATAGTTAGTTAAGATGGGGACATACTGGAGTGGGGTGGGCCCTTAATTTAGTATGACTGGTGTCCTTATAAAAAAGGGAAATTTAGGCTCAGCACATGTAGCTCAAGCGGCTAAGGCACCAACCACATACACCAGAGCTGGTGGGTTCGAATCCAGCCCGGGCCTGCCGAACAACAATGACAACTACAACCAAAAAATAGCTGGGCATTGTGGCAGGCTCCTGTAGGCCCAGATACTTGGGAGGCTGAGGCAAGAGAATTGCTTACGCCCAAGAGTTGGAGGTTGCTGTGAGCTGTGACGCCGCAGCACACTACCCAGGGTGACAGCTTAAGGCCCTGTCTCAAAAAAAAAAAAGGGAGGGGGAGAGTATGGGTAGAGAGACCTGCAGTGCATCTTACAAGGGTACATGTGAAATTTACTAGGTGTAGAATATAAATGTCTTAATAACAAGAAAACGCCGTGAAGCCTATGTTACCCAGTTTGATGAAAATATTTCAAATTGTATATAAAACCAGCACACTGTGCCCCATGATTGCATTAATGTACACAGCTATGATTTAATAAAAGAAAGGGAAATTTAGATACAGAGACATGCACACAGGGAGAAAAATCATGTGAAAATAAAGAAAGATCTGGTGATGCTTCTACAAGCCGAGGGATGTCGCAGACTGACAGCCAACCACCGGAAGTGGAAGAGAAGCCGGAAGTAGATCCTCCCTCACAGCCCCCAGAAGGAACAAACTCTGCCAACACCTTGATCTTGGACTTCCTGCCTCCAGACTGTGAGACAACATGTACTGGGCGATGAATTGACATCTCTTCCCCTAATTTCAGAAATTCAGAGCAAAACGATTTGAGGATGCCAACCCCACGTGGTTGAGACTGAGCCTTCTTAGCTTCTGTGGAGAGCACTTCCCTTGCTCAGAAATAAAAAGCAAACACGCCCTTCATTCAGTGATGCCAGTTATTCTCTTGCAAGAATTAGGGGAAACACAAGGCCATACACAGAGCAGTGTTTTTCCATCTTTTTTATCCCATGGCACACCTGAAACTACAGTTACACTTCCATGGCACACTTAAATTATGTTGATCCAAAAAAGCGTAAGGAAGGGAGTCATGGCTCACGCCTGTAATGCTAGCACTTTGGGAGGCCAAGTCAGGTGGATTTCTTGGGCTCAGGAGTTCAAGACCAGCCTGAGCAAGAGCAAGAAACCACTCCCCCACCCTCACCCCCCCGACCCCCGTCTCTAAAAATAGCTATGTATTGTGGTGGGTGCCTGTGGTCCCAGGTAGTCAGGAGCTGAGGCAAGAGGATTGCTCAAGCCTAAGAGTTTTAGTTTGCTGTGAACTATGACATCATGGCACTCTACCTAGGGTCACAGAGTGAGACTCTGTCTCAAAAACAAACAAACAAAAAAAAGGAGTAGAAAATATATACTTACTATGCTTTGAAATTCTTTCGAAAATAAATTAATGATCTTCAAAAATTTTCACGGCACACCTAAGACCCTCTCACAGCACACCAGTGTAGTGCTGAACACAAGTTGAAAATCACTGCCTTAGAGGGTTACACACTCCCACGTGAGACGAGACTGTGTGGGCGCTGGAGGAGAAAAATCAGCGCTTGCAATGTGGGATCCTGGGAAGCCGGAGGGCATTAGTGGAAAAACTGGAGAAACTAGAATCACCTGGAGTTTAGTTAACAGTAACGTAGTTTTGAGAACTGTGCCCTGGTGATGTAAGATATTCACCTTAAAAGAAATGACTGAAAAGTACACAAGAACTTTCTATACTGGCTTTACAATTTTCCTATGAATCTAAATTTGTTTTTGTTTTTGTTTTTTTTTGAGACAGACTCTCACTGTGTCGCCCTCAGTAGAGGGCTGTGGCATCACAGCTTACAGCAACCTCAAACTCCTGGGCTTAAGGGATTCTTTTGCCTCAGCCTCCTGAGTAGCTGGGACTACAGACACCCACCACAATGCCCTGCTATTTTTTGCTTGCAGTTGTCATTGTTGTTTAGCAGGCCTAGGCCAGGCTCGAACCCACCAGCCTCAATGTATGGGGACGATGTCCTGCCCACTGAGTGCGGGCGCTGCCTGAATCTAAATTTTTTTCAAAATAAAACGTTTATTAAACAAAAAATTGTCAGCACTTGCAGTAGTGAAATACATTTGTCTCGAGATAGGTCAGAGAGGAGGTGCCCACACCCTTTGCTGATGCAGAGAAGGCCACACTCAAATCAACAATCTTTTGCCTTCCCAAGTGACAAGTGGGGTAATAGTTGTTGTTCGCAGGGTTGTCAAAGACTAAATGAAATAAAACACATCAAGAGTTTGGCATAGGAGCAAGAACAGGGCAAGCATTCGATAATTGTTAGTGGAGTGATGTCATTAGTGAAGCCACTTGGTTGCATTCCCCAGGTGCTACATAGGGTGATTTAAAGAGTTTATAATCCCAGGGGCGCCTGTGGCTCAAGGGACTAAGGCGCCAGCCAAATACACCAGCTGACAGGTTTGAATCCAGCCCAGGCCTACCAAACAACATGACAACTACAACCATAGCCGGGGGTTGTTGTAGGCGCCTGTAGTCCCAGATATTTGGGAGGCTGAGGCAAGAGAATCG
>NW_003852404.1:3153115-3249537 GCF_000181295.1 Otolemur garnettii
TGGGGTCTCATCTGAAGGATTAACTGGGGAACGAGCCACTTCCAGGATTACGTGGTCGTGGGCAGGACTGAGCTGTTTTTACAGTGCAACACTTCTGACACCCGATGTGCGGGGTTTTTCCACGTCAATACCTAATTCTCTGACTCTCTGGACACTGACGGGGTGCCACCAATTCAATTCAATTCTGACACTAACTGGAAATTAGTGCCAGACCCCCCAGGTGAAGGGACTGGTCCCACAAGGCTGCTCCCACTTCAGACACCAATTACCAGTCTGGGACCTCCTGTGCTCCTGACCAGCTGGCTATAAATCAGGAGCTCCTGTAACCACCTCAGCTTCTGTAATTTGCCAGACTGACTCCCAGAACTCAGGAAGGCACTTTCCTATTACTTATTTATTACAAAGGACACAACTCAGGAACAACCAAATGGAAGGGATGCATAGGCAGGGGATGGGGAGAGGGCACAGAGCTTCCATGCCCTCTTATAGCACCACCGGGCACCTCAGTGTGTGTTCAACAATCTAGATCTCCAAACCTCATTGTTTCGGGTTTTCATGGCGATTTCCTTATGTATGCCTCATTGATCAAATCATTAGCCCTTGGTAATTAGCTCAACCTCCAGCTCCTCTGCCTTCCCCAGAGGTCTGGGGCACGAGACTGAGAGTTCTAACCTTCTCAACTTGCCGCAGTCTTTTTGGCAACCAGCCCCCACCCTGGGGCCCCCAGCCACCAGTCATCTCATTAGCATAGAAAAAAAATTCGCTCCAGAAATTCCAAGGGTCTTAAAAGCTCTTATGTCAGGAACCCGGGAGTAAGATCAAATATTCTAACAAAAAATGCTCCCATCTCCCCCATCACTCAGGAAATTACAAGGGTTTTAGGAGCTCCGTGCTAGGAATCAGGGATGAATACCAAATAATATATTTTTTATTATATCATAATATCACAGCAGGATTCAGTGCCTTGCAGGTTGCCTGGGTGGCTGTTGGCCAGAGGCCACCCTCTAGTTCCTGGCCTCTCCATAAGGCAGCTGGCGAGAGGGCAGCAACTTTAGCAAAGCTAGGCACAGAGGGGCCACCAGCAAGAAGGGAGTGACAATCTCTTGTGATATAATCCCAGAAGTGACAGCCCATCACCTCTGTTGGTTAGAAACAAGTCACACATCCTCCCACATTCAAGGGCAGGTGATGACACAGGCCTAAGAATAGGAGGAAAGTCACCGGGGCCATGGCAGAGCCTGCTCAGCCCAGAAGTGCCTCATCAAGACATGGCGATTGCTGGCTACACAGCTGCCTGATGCCACCGCACTAAAGGGGACTGAAGTGGTGCTGAGGTGTCTGGACATGTGGAGAAATACAGCTACCGTTTACTGAGCAACTATTATGCACCAGACACTGTCCCAAGTGCTTTAGAAATATTTGCTCTTTAACTCTTTCAACAGCTTTTGGAGTGAGGGGACATGAATACCCATTTACAGGAGCAGTCCCGTGAGGCTCAGATAAGTTAAGTGACTTGCCTGACGTCACACAGCAGAATGGTGCCAGAGCTCAGGCTGCCTCACATCAAAGTCTGGCTCTCAACCTTTCTGAGGCCTTGTCTGTGTCAGCCAGTTAAAAATGATCTGAATCAATGGCTGCTGAATCCGGACATTTCTCTAAAAATAAAAATGAAGGTCAGACCCTGTCACATGAGGAAAAGATGAAAGAACTGAGTGTGTTTTATTAGAGAAGAAAAGGAAAAAGAGGTCATGGTCATTGGCTTCAGAGTTCAGAGTAGTTGTTGAAGGGAGGAGAAGGGACACTTTTTCTGGATGGCTTGCAGGCAGAAATGGATGGGTGGGGGCAGGCCCTGGGGAGCTGAAGGAGAGCCATGGACAGAGCCCCAGCCTGGGCCTGCTTCTTCCCCTTCATGTTGAAGGAGAGACTTGAGCTTGTCCTTACAGCTGAGCAAATATTTCTACTTCCCTTCTTCAGGCTGGAATCGCCTCTTCCCCAGCCAGCTCAGCAGGGCTTCAGAGCAGTGGCCTCCAGCCATGGGGAGGAGGTCAGTTCAGTCACCATGACCAGATGGGCCCAGGTCAGAGGCCATTGCTGACATCTCTGCTTCTTCTGGGCCTCATCACCTGAGGGCTACGAGGGGCTCCAGGGTCCCCTCCACTCCATTCTCCATATGGCAGCTACATCATTTTACTACAGCTTAAAGCCTACCAGGTCCCTCCCCTGCTCAAACCCTTCCATGGCTTCCTATGGCCCTCAGGACAATTTAAATTGACCACAACGTCCTGCTTACCCCCCAGGCCTTGCCTCCAGTTGCTTCTCCCCCGGTCCCATCCCCACCTTACAGGCCGTGGAATGTTATGCTGTTCCCAGCCTCCCCTCACAATTCCAGGCTCTGCACTCACTCTGCCTGAACTGCCCTTCCACCTGGCACACTCCTATCCATCCTTCAAAAATCAGTTCAAACACCACCTCCTCCAAGAAGCCTTCTGTGTCTCCCTCCCTCCACACTGACGGCAGACCTCACACACGTAGAAGCTCACACTCATTGAGCCTTCGGTCCGTCCTCCCCACTTGTATCAGCGTCTTAGCATCCGCATTTTCCAGAGGACAAAACAGGAGCAGAGAGATTAAGTACTTTCTTCTAAGATACACAGCAAGTAAATGGCAAAGCCAGGACAGGAACCATCTCTATCTGACTCCAGAGTCGGTACACTTTATTATTATTCATTCATATGTTTAAACAGAATCATTCATGCAAATAGTAACAGATACATGAGTAGCAAAAAGTAACGAAAGAAAAGAGTCTCTACCTCCCACCCCACTCCCACCCCCAGCTACATCATTCAGAAAACTTTTTTTCAGAGATAGAGTCTTACTCTATCGCCCTCAGTACACAGTGCCGTAGCATCACAGCTCACAGCAACCTCGAACTCCTGGGTTTAGGCGATTCTCTTGCCTCAGCCTCCCAAGTAGCTGAGGCTACAGGCACCCGCCACAACACCCAACTATTTTTTTGTTGCAGTTTGGCTGGGGCTGGGTTTGAACCTGCCACCATCAGTATATGGGGCCGGTGTTCTACGCACTGAGCCACAGGTGCCGCCCCAATTAGGAAACATTTTTGAAGTGTTGAAAACACTGATACATATTGGATGGTTAAAGAGCAAGTCTCTGAGAGTCAGATGTCCCCCGGCATCCACCACTTACCAGCTGTGTAACTTTTGTGCCACTTAACATTTATGTGCCTCAGTTTCCTCATCCATAAAATGGGGATGATGAGAATAGCATCTACCATGTAAGACTGTTGTAAGGATCTCGTGAATCTCTGCAGGCTTGGCCCAGCACCCAATCCTGGCAAACACTAGATAGTACTGATCATCGTTACCTCTTATTTAGGTTCTGCTGTTTCCTGTATAATGATATGACTTATTCTCACTTCTATTTCTTCATGTGTCAACTTTACAGAGTAGCTCTTAACTCCTTATGACAAGAGAAGATTTCTCTTTTCTACTCCCATCTCCTCTCCCTTCCTGACAACGTTTGGCAGTTATATGGGGTCTTCATTCTTCAATTCAGCGTCTACACATCCACTTCATGTCATTGTCCTTGACAGGGACAGGTTGACACATCAATTTGTCCACATGACTTGAGTCCTTGAGGGTGGGGCCCTAGGGTTATGCATCTTTGCATCCCTAGCACCAGGCCTGGGACTCAGTGCAGACCAAGGGGTCAGCTCTGCTTCCTGAATGTGTAAACATTTCAGACAGGGAAGTCCAACAAAGGGGACATGCTTGGGACCAGCATGAGGTCCTCAGGCTTCCGCACCTTTCCACTCACTTCATGGTATAAATATGGCTGTGGTCTTCTTCTGTGTCAAGAAAAGAAGGTCAACCTGTGTGGACACAGGCAGAACTGTCCTCACCAACCACCAGGACTCCCCCTACTCTACTCCCCCACTTTCCCCAGCCATAATTATTAGCCAAAGAGAGGGGAAAAGGGCCTAGGCTGCTCTGCACCTGCTGGAAGCTGGTATCCAAATCTCCCTTCCCAGGAGACCAAACTGAGGTGGGGTACCTCTCCTGGAAGGGCCCTGCAGCATGAGACTCATTTTCTCTTCTAAGGTTTAGAAGAGGGGTCCCTGATATTCAGGGAGTGGGCAGAGCCCAAAGCCATGGAGAAACTGGGCCCAACAGAGCCCTCAGTTGCCCAAACACCAAAGATCTGTCTGGCTGAGGAAAACAGGATTCCACTGCTCTGGGAACCGGAAACCAGAGCAGGAGCAACTACCCCCTGCTTCTCCCTGCTGGCCATGTGGCCAAGCACCCTGAAACAGCAGGATGAGAACACCAGTAAGGAGTAGACCCTCACACAAATCCAGAGTGGCCTCTGGTGACAGAATCTGACTCTGTCACCCTGGGTTGAGTGCCGTGGCATCAGAGCTCCCAGCCACCTCAAACTCTTGGGCTCAAGTGATCAATCTTCTTGCCTCAGCCTCCTGAGTAGCTGGGACTATAGGCACCCAACACAACACCTAGCTAATTTTTCTGTTTTTAGTAGAGACAGGGTCCACTCTCTTGCTCAGGCTGGTCTCAAACTCCTGAGCTCAGGCAATCCACCTACCTGAGCCTTCCAGAGGGCTTGGATTCTAGACATGAGCCACTGCAGCCAGCCTAGCGTGGATTTTTAGACTCGGGAAGTTATCCCATGGAGGAGAACAGCACTGGAGAAAAGCACTAGAGCTGGGCGAGTGTAGGGGATCATGCCCAAGTGAGCACTGTTGGGCATATATTTTTGATCATTTCTTAAGGAACAAAAGGATCTTTTTCTCCTCTATGGAATACTCCATTGAAACCCAACCTGTAAGGTAGGGAGTGAAGTAGCTAGCACATATTTAAGACGTACCATAGCCCGAGCTTTTCTAAGCATTTTGTAGCATCCGTCCCTTCAGCCCTCACAGCAATGTTCTGAGATGCCATCAGTCCCACCATACCAAGGCACAGAGTGATAAGTAATTTATCCAAAGTCACACAGCTGACGAGTGGTGGAGGTGGGATTCAAACAGCCCCTGCTTCTTAAATATCATACACGATTAAGCCACAGGCAGGGGACAGGGGAGGGAAGGTGAACCCTTTTATTCAGCCTCCCCCTCCACTACTTCTGAATCCTGATAGCCCCTGAGGCATCTCTGCAGCCAGCACAGCCTGGAGAGATATACCACTGTTATTGGCTAATTTTATGGCCTCTCAAAGCTAGAGAACTGGGCATACCCTAGTTCTTCTCAGATAAAGCCTGTGACTCAGTTAGTTCTATCCAGTCTTAGGGCCCCCAGGGCGATGGTCACAAAGCCTGTTGGTGGTGGTCACAGACTGTCAGACTGCAAAGCTGTATCCCTAACTGTAGTGACACTTAGCTCTCTCCTTTGCCATGGGCATCAGGATAACCATGGGTCCCCAGAAGCAGGGTGGTGCCAGAGGAAGGGGCTGGGCTTGGGAGACA
Organism: Otolemur garnettii; assembly: GCF_000181295.1. Taxonomy (NCBI): domain Eukaryota; kingdom Metazoa; phylum Chordata; class Mammalia; order Primates; family Galagidae; genus Otolemur; species Otolemur garnettii. Next base: position 3,158,609 of record NW_003852404.1, read on the forward strand.
GTGGAGCATGAGCCCCAAGCCCACCACTGCCTGGGACTGACCAGAGCTCCTTTGGCAACAGCCGCCAAGTCAGTTCTGGCTGACCTAAGCAGAGGAGAATGTGCTGGGCAGAGGACAGGGCCTCTCTGAACCAGCAGGAGGCTGGAGAAGTGAGCTCAGGAGAGGCCGGTCCCCAGAAAGTTCCAGAAGGCTTAGAATAATGGGAGCAGGGACCTGCCTGTTGTGTGCACCTCTGTGGCCCAGGCCCCCCGCCCAGGGCCTGGCACAGAGCAGCACTCTCAGGATAGCCGCCGAACAAATAAATAAATGAGCATCTGGTGACAGGAAAAGGCTGATGAGACTGCGCCACAGCCACGATAACTACAGCAACAACAAACCCCCAAAGGTTGTTCTTTGACCTAAGGTTCACACTCGAGAGTCAGACACAGCAGAGCACAGCCAGCTGGTCAAGTGGAAGTGTGTGCTGTCTTGGGGGTGAGGCAGGACGGCTGGCAGATGGGAAGGAGTGCCTAGAATTACTACTCCCCCCACCAACACACACCCCACCATCCCACCAAGATGACACAGGAAGGGCAGGGCCATTTGCCCCGAGGATTCCAGAAGGTGGACTCTGGCGGCCAACTCAACACGTGTCTGCTGTAACCGCCCACGAATGTCAGTGGTGCTAATCACACTGACATTGGCGCTGCTATTTATGGAGCATAAACACGTCCTGCAACTGTGCTAAGTGTCCCTCATGCATTGTCTCACTGCGTCTTCTCCACAGCCTTATAGTGGTTACCCCCGTTAATCAATGAGGAAATTGAGGGTTGGGGAGACAAACCAACTTGGCTATGGTCACAGAGCCTGTGCACGGAGTTCATAGCACTCAGACTGTCGGACTCCAGAGCTGTGTTCTGAAAGCGATGACATTTAGCTTTCTCTGCTGTGGCGTGGGGTGACCTTCAGCAAACTGACCCTCATTTTTCCCATTTGTCAAATGTGGCCCCGGTGGGATGACTGTGAAGGACCTGGGAGCGGCCTGGCACCTAGTAGGCTGATGGGTAATAAAGCCAAGTTGAGCAGCCACCCAAGTATCAGCCCCTGACCTGGTGCCGGGAGAATCTAGCATGCAGCAGCTGCCCTAGTTGGCATCCGGGGGCTCTTTCACTTAGCTGTCCAGGCTTAGGCAAGTCACTTTCCACGGTGTGCCTCAGTTTCCTCATCTGTCAAAGGAGGAGGCAGTAGAGGCAATCTCCAAGGGCACCGCAGTGCTGACATCTGATTTTAAGTAGTAAAATACCCATGCTCACCTCCGGAAGGCATTTCATGCAGACCTCACGATGTCCTTAGAACTGGCCAAATGAATGCTGTAAATTTCCCCTCCTCCGAGGACTTCTCTCCTTCCACACCCTCCTTCTTGACGGCTCACACGTTCTCTGCTTTCAGAGAGATGTTTTTCAAGCATCCCAAGTGGGGGCCCAAGCGACAGCAGTATGCAGAAGCCCAACCCCGGCGGTAATCCCGGGCGGAAAGCGAGCGGGAAGAAACGTGCAGGATGGAGGTGCCAAGGAGGAGGCCTCATCCCTGACTTTCCAGCGGCCAGGGTGGGGCAGAGGCCAAGCATTGGGCCTGGGGGGAGTCCAGCAGGACCTCCAAGAGGGCATCACTGGGATTATTCAGAGCCCGGGATCCTCCCCGGAATCGGGCAGGCAAGGGCAGGCACCAGCTGTGACTGTGCCTGTTTGTGGCACAAACACAAGCTGAGTTGTTTATGCTGCTTCCTCCTCTCTCCCGCCCCAACTTAGCCTCAGACCAAATGCCGTCTATCCTGGAGCCTTAATAGGTGTCCCAAACCCAGAATGTGGTCTGGGTGCTGTGCACAATAATACAAGCACTGGATTTAGAGTCAAGGGTATAACTGCAGAATTTGGCAAGATTCTAAATAGGCTGCTATATATGGTTGTTCAGGTTGTACACTGAACAAGAGCACCTTGGGTACTGAGGTGACTGGGCCTAAAATCCATCTGGTGCTCTGTTTATCAAGCTCTGTCCAGAAGGGCACATTTTTTCAGTACACACAAAGGTGTCCTAAAGGCCAGTAATGGTCTTGACCTTAAACCTGAGGTCAAGGTCATTGCTGCCTTTATAATGACAACCATTTTCTCCTACAGACGTAGGGTAAGGGCATAGTAATAGAACCCATATTAAAACACCTAATAATCATTTGTAATGAATTATCATTATTTATTTATATAAAGTCTTATTCCACAAAAGCTTAAGGAAACTTATAAAATTATATATGGTTAAACAGAAAATATGATTACATACAATATTATACTCAGCATGAATGAGGGGAGACAGACATGAGGCATATGCACCAGTACCTCCCTTCCTGTACCAACAGCAACCATTGCTAATCAATGGGATCCATGAGGCACCTCGTCCACATTCTGAAAGTCAGTGCCTTCCTTGGTGTAAAGGAAATGAGAAAATCAGTACAGGCTTGTGTAGCAATACAAATACCAGTTATTATAGTCGATAAGTGGTAATTATAATTTGGGGCCTGCGGAAGGGGACAGGGGAGGTGAGCTGGATCAGGAGGTGAAGACCTGTACTCTTGGTGTCACCATTTTAGCCTTAAGCATCATGGTGGGCAAAACAAAGATGTAAACACGCAGCCGTGTACACACATGTGCGAACATGCCTCCAATCAGCGTCCATGGCATAAAATTATACCAGGTCTCAGACTTCACGCGAATTGCCTATGCCGAATTCAGAGTGAATTTTCCCTGCTGGTCCTCATAACAGGGTCATGTGATGAATCAGAAAACACCCTCAACAGCAGCCCTACTATAAGCACATCAGCAGGTTAAGATTGGTGGCTCCTTATAGAGCAAGCCCAGCAGATCAATCCCAGTCTGAGCCTGGTGAGAGCAGATGTGAGCCCTGATCGCACCCACACCTAGCTCAGGAGGAGGTTGGAAGTAACAGGGGCTAAAATCTCCACCAACTTTCTGGGATGGGGGAGGAGACCTTCAGATGGACCCAAGCCCCTTTCTCTATGGATGAAGTGACCAAGACCCTGGAAGGGAACAGAGGGGGCTCTGGGTCTCCATCTCCAAGCCCAGGAATATTTCTGCTCCACCATACCACTTCCCTTGGAGGTTGCGGGCCATACAGCAGCACTTCCGAGTCCAGCTTGCCCCACCAGCAGGGACCTAGTGGTCCCTCCAAATCCCAGGGCCCAGCCCCCCATGCAATATCCATTGGTGAGAATCTCTCATTAGTGAGCAAGGGTTGGGACTAGGTTGTCCCCAAGGAGCATCTTTGTAAACTCAGGTCTCCAGGGGGAACACAGGTCCAGAATGTGGTTCTGAGGTCTCCTAGGGGAGATAGCATTTGATTAAACCTTCAGGGACAGCCCCTCCTACTCCTTAGCTTGGTAGGACAGGAAGAGTATGAGCTTTGGGATCAGGCAGCCCTCAGTTCAAATCCTCACCCTGCTGCTTGCTAGCTGAGTCCTTGGGGAAGTTATTTCACTTCCTCTGACCCTTAGTTTCCTCATCCGTAAAGTCAGGTTAATAACCCACTCTTTCCTGGGCAATTGTCAGGACTGAGATCAAGGCTCAGTGAGCAGCTTATTAGTCACATTGTATCATGACCGATGGTAACTCGAGCATGAGAGGTGGGCAGAGCACTGGCCTGGAGTTGGAAAGATCTGAGTGTGAATCATGTCTCTGATACAACTGGCCCAGTAACTTCCTGAGCCTCAGTTTCCCCATCTGTTAAATGGGAGGCAGGGCTATTCCCTGAGGGTGAAGTTCCATTTTGCCCCCACAGAAGGCAGAAGCACAAGGGAGCCTATGCCTCAGATAGAGGGAGGCAGGGCCCAGGAGGGCCTGAGGCCTCAGAGTTCACCCACAGCCCCCCTCGAGGGCCTGGACCAGGGAATGTGTAGGAGGGAGGTCCGGGGAGGGGGCCCTGCAGCCAGGAGGAGCAGCCCTGGCGGCAGGCAGCGGTGCAGTGACCCAGGAGGGAGGGAGAGCTTGGCTCCAAGCTCATCACTCAGCAAGCTGTCTCCCCGGGCCGGGAACCCCAGCAGCCTGTCCTCCCCACTTCCTGTGCGCTGGGTCAATATTGTGATTTCCACTGTGCCGCCCGCCTGGGACGGCCTGGCCCTGTGCGCCGCCCAGGGTCACGGGGCTGGGGGGAGACAGGGGTATGAAGAGGTCATCCGCTGCCTGGACGATGACTCAGGACCTGCAGGCTGCAGGCTGCATGTGGCACAGTGGGATCCAGGAGCCCCACTGCAGCCGCCGTCCCTCCCAGCTCACAAGACACAGGTCCCCTGCCAGAGTGGCTGAGGTCTAGGAAGCCCACGGTGGCAGAGGTGGAATGGGGCCTCATGGAGGCCTGTGTGCTCTTCCCATGCATGGAGGGATCCTGTGGCCCAGAGAGGGGCAGGGACTTGCCCAAGGTCACATGGTGAGTCTGCGACTGAAGCAGGACCTTGATCCGATCTCCCACCCTCAAATCCTGACCAAACCCCCTCTCCTATCCTCCCTTCCTTTTCATCAGCACCTGCAACTGACTTTCCCCACATCTGTGCCTGAGCACAGCAGAGGACATAGACTGGCCCTGATCAAGGACTATTGGTGTTGAGGCCTGTCCAGGAGAGACAGGTGGTCGGGAGGATGCCATTAGGGACACCCACAGACTGATAGTTACAAGGACAGTGGGTGGGAGACTCCAGCCCTCAGAGTCTAAGACCTGTGGCTTCATTTCTCCCAGGGAGCTCATCTTGCAGGACTCAGTGCAGACCTCACCTCCTCCCAGGAGCCCCCACTCTCCTCCAGGCCAAGCAAGCTGTGGCCCTATTGTGCCACTTCTCACAACCCACAACACTTCCCCCATGGGATCCCAGCTCCCAGGACAAGGGGCATGACTGTCTCATCTCCAAATCCCACAGTGGCTAAGGCCATCCCTGGTGCTCAGTGCCACAGTGTGAGGGGAAGGTCAGATAAATAAATGGGTCCCTTGAATTTTGTCTTCTGTGACCTCACTGGTGACAAAAGACCTTGGCCTCCCAGTGTCCCCAGTCAGAAACCTCTTCTTATTCTTCACCTGGCTGGCTCCTACTCTTCCTTGAAGTCTCCACCTTGCTGTCATTTCCTGGGGTAAGTCCCCCAGCCACCCTGCCAAAACTATATTAGCTGGCCCTGCTGTGACTCTCTTAAACTTCCCCATCGGTGCTTGTAACCTGGGGAATGTAATGATTTATTGAAGGTCCCTTCCCTCTGAAGAACTGAACTAGAATTTGAATCCCCATCTATGAGTCCCAGCATTCTGTTTCTAGCTCAAACCTGGTTTAGACTCAGTGTTGGATGGATGTATGGATGAATAGGTGGAAGGAGGGATGGAGAAATGGAGGGACGATGGAATTGAGGGATGGAAGGATGGGTTCCTCATGGAGCCAGGGCCATACAAGGGATTTAGGACATGCTGGTGGAGAGAGAAGGTGGTGATGATACTGAGCTGGATATCACTTATGCTTCTCTGTCCAGTACCCTTCACGTCCCAATCTCTGTCCATTCTCAGCCATGCAGTCTCCTGTGGGAAATTACCCATCCCCCACCCCACATCATGACTGTGTCAATGATTGAACCTCAGTGTCCATCCACATGACCCAGACTTGGTCAGTGATTGTCCTCCACTTCCCTGGCAGTGGTGGTTTGTCCAAGGACAGGCATAAGACCCAAACATGGCCAATCAATCCTTCCCTGGGACTGACCGATGGATCCTGGGGGAAGGCAGGTCTCTTGCTTGGGACTGGGTTTGCCAAGCTGGGCTGTTGGTGGCCAAGTTCCTACTCCATGGAAGGGAGAGAACGAGGCCAGCCCCAACGAGGCCAGCCCCCAAAGGAAGCATGGACAGCAGAGGAGAGCGACAGAGAGAATCCTGGTGGCCCTGAGTCCTGATTCCAGACCCCCAGGCTCCCCTCTCAGGCCACTTTTCACGCCATCAAGTTCCCTTTTTCACTCAAGCTAATGTGATGTGGGCTTCTCTCACCTCTGACGGAAGGAATTCTGAATAACATGAAACCAAGGGAAAAACATGGAGAGGAACAGAGTGAGTCCAACTGGAGACAGAGATGTTGAGCAGCAATTGCACAGCAGACTCAGGAAGATGAAGGAATCGCCTGCTAAGGGCATAACCAGAGACCCCTCAGCCCCACTGTGGGCAAAGCCAGAAGACAAAGGCTTCACTGCAGAAGGAAGGACCTAGGACAGAGTCGCTGCACCTTTGCTGCCAGTGACAGAAACTCAACTCGAACTAGCTCATTAAGCAGGAGGGGGAATTCCCTGGCTCCCATAACTGAAATGTCCATGGGCCTCTAGCTTCAGGTAGGGCTGGATCCAGGTACTTGTCTGCTGTTGTCAGGAATCATCTCTCTCCAGGCCTCCACTCTGTTCTCCTCTGGGTTGCATCAGTTCTCAGATAGGCTTTCTTCAAGTTACGGCAGCTTTGGGCCTCCATCCCAAAAGCACACCCAAGCGGACGGGAGCACCCCTTTGTCACTGCTGCAGCAAAATCCCAGAACTTAATCTGATTTATCTTATTTCAACCACATGCCCACCCCAAAGCAACCCCGAGGCAGAGAAACTGTGGTGCTCTCATTGTCCAGGCCCCGGCCACAGTCCACCTTTGAGGTAAGCCCCACTAAAACCAATGACATGACAAAGGGGGGGCGTCTCCCTGCAGAACTGCCGTCAGGGGGGCGGGCCAGCAGACAGACTTGATGTCTGTAAGCCCTGGAAAGAGATTTTGGGCTGGAGTTGCTCCCCACAGGAATAAAGTTCTGAGGGAGAGGAAAGGGGCTCTTTGGGGAACAGATAACATTCCCTTTGGCATGGATGGTCTCTGGGGGAGAGCAGAAGTCCCCCCCCTGAAGCATGAGGATGGATGAGGGGAGCTTTCGGCTACTCCCAGCCTTGGAAGCCTCTGGTTTGCAGCTGTGACGCCAATCGTCTGCAACCAGACACATTCCTGGACTTAGCCAGAAAGGCAGAGATGAGGTTCAAAGATGTAGGAGCACCTCTGATGTCTGTGTCTGCGTGAGCCAGTCCTGTGGGCGCCCAGAGGAAGTCACAGCCTGATCTGTCTGAGCTCAGCAGTTTGTGAGAGAAAGAGCCAGTGGCTTCCAGCTTGTCAGAAGATGGCAACATCCAAGGCCATGACTCTGGGGGAATCTCTGGACATTCCCTGGGAGGAGCCTGTGCCTATGGGGCTCAAACTCCCCTGCCCTGTGCATGGAGGCAAAGAGGAAAGTGCCCTTCTGGACTTTCCAGCCTGCCGGTTCCCCTGACCTCCTGTACTCTGCAGTGAGGACCCTTTTCACAACAATGTCCCCAGTCTGGCTTTCTGCCGCCCCTTAAGGCCCTGCTTCAATTCCTCCTCTCGTCTGTGAAGCCAGGGATGGACCTGACATCAAGGGAGTTGAACACGTCTTCATGGTGAGGCACCAGCTTTTGAGATTCAGTTTCCTCAACTGTGCAATAGGTGCAAAACTTTCCCTGCTTTGGCATCCCTCAGGCACACCAAGATGATCAGATGGACCACAGCCATGACCAGGGTTTGGAAATTATAAAGCGTCTCACAGGGCACTTGATAATGACTCCGTGTGGAGACCTGGTGCAGCAGATGCGAACCCCCTTTGGTGCTCCCTTGGAGATGGGGTTTAAGGAGACGATGAGTCTGTCTGGTCCTGCGGCAGAAAGATGAAGGGTAGGTGAGATGAAGTCTGGAAATCCTCTCGAGACTTCTGCTGACTGGTCCAGCCTGAAGGTGGTGTGGTCAGATTTTCCCTAAATTCCTACCAGGCGGGTCTCCCGATGCCATCTCTCCGGCATGCGCTGAGCATGGAACATGAGCTCAGAAGCCATGCAAAAGGGAGTCTTCCCTGAGACACCCATGGGTGACGCTGCTTCTTCCCCTCCCATCTGATCCCTACTGGCCACTGGCCCTGTCCACTCCCTCCACAACCCCCCCCCCATTAATCTACCCACCCCCACCACATTCACAGCTGCCACACTGGTCCACGCCACCCTCTCTCTCCCGGACGACTTCCCAGCCTCCTCACTGGTCTGCCACTGTCCACCCTGCCACACTGCATCCTGTCTCCACATGGCAGGCCGAGCAACGCAACATGACCAACCAGATTTTTACAGTTACTAATCTCTCCCTCCTAATCACTCCCCACAGTAGCCAAACTCTTAACCAAGGAGAAAAGATCATCTGATGTTTCTTTTCTTTTTTTAAAAAGTTTACATCTTAACCATTGTTTTTTCTTTTGAGACAGCCTCACTTTGTCACCCAGGGTAAAATGCCATGAAATCACAGCTCACAGCAAACTCAAATTCTTGCCTCAGCCTCCTGAGTAGCTGGGACTGTGGGTGCCCATCACAATACACGGCTGGTTTTTTTTGTTTGTTTGTTTTGTTTTGTTTTGTTTTTTCCCCTCTAGTTTTACTAGAGATAGGGTCTGGCTCTTGCTCAGGCTGGTCCTGAACTCCTGAGCTCAAGCAATCCACCAGCCTCAGCCTCCCAGAGTCCTAAGATTACAGGTGCGAGCCACCGAGCCCCACCTCATCTTAAGCATTTTAAGTGTACTGTTCAGTAGCATTAAGTCTGTTCATGTTGCTGTGTAGCCTGGGATGTGTGGACTCATACAGTATCTGTCCTTCTATGACTGGCTTATTTCACTCAGTATAACATCCTCACGGTTCATCTCTGCTGCAGCCTGTATCAGAATTGTCTTCTTTTTTAAGGCTGAATAATATTCCATTGTGGGGATAGACCCCATTTTGCTTATCCATTCATCCATAGTGAACTCAGGGCTTCCTTCTGCCATTTGGATCTTGTGGATAATTCATCTGTTGAACATGGGTATACACAAACCTCTCTCTGAGACCCTGTTTTCTATTTGGGGGGGGGTATATACTTAGAAGTGGGATGGCTGGCTTCTATGGTGATTTTAGGTTTGATTTTTTTGAATATTGTACTATATCCCACAACAGTTGGCCATTTTACATGCCCGCCAGCAGTGCACCCAATTCCAGTTTCTGCACATCCCTGCCAATGTTTGTTATTTTCTGGTTTTTTGATAGTGCCATCTTATGTGAGGTGGGATCTGATGTTCTCAGTGGGAGAAATACCAGTATTGTGTGGGACTCCTGTGTATTGGAGGACATTTATCATCCTCCCGGCACCAAATGCCAGTAGCATAACCCCTAATCCCTGTGACAACCAGAAAATACTCACTGGGGGAGGTGGTATTCCCACAGGGACAGCCACCAGCCCCTCTCACCCTTACTCACCACCTTGGCCACTCTGACCTTCTCTCCATTCCTCATGTCCACCCCAGCCCCACCTCAGGGCCTTTGCACTTGCCACGCCCCCTGCCCTGCATGCTTTTCTCCCAGAGCCCCACATAGAGGGTTTCAGTCTTCAGGTCTCAGCTCCAACAGCACCTCCTCCACCAGCCCTTCTCTGCCTCACCTAAAACAGCCCCTCCCTCTCTCCCAGCTCACCCTGTTTTATTGTCCCTTGTCAGCATCTGAAACTACCGTATTTACTATTGGAATGCTCACTGTCTCTCCACGAAGAATACACACCCCTGGGATAAGGCTTTGCCTGTCCCCTCCTCACAGATGCCTGTCACATGATACATGATTGACGAATGTTTGCTGACTGAGTGGATGACCAGCCGTATCCAATGTTAGAGCGGGAACAGAGATCAGCCATTCTCACAGAGAGGAATTACAGCCCCAGAATAGGGAAGAGACTTGCCCAAGGTCACACAAGTTCAGAGCCAGGACCAGCACCTGGTTTCATGACTCAGGCCTGGTGCTCTTTCCTCCACGTTTCAGGCCTGGAGGGCTCCTGTACAGGGCAGCATGGAATTCAGTATCTTTGTCGTGCAGAAGCACCTCACTCATGAGAGGCTCAGGAGGGGCCTGTGGACCAGAGTCTGAGTGACCTGCGGGCTCACAGGCACCAAGTCCATGCGAAGCTGATTGCCGATCGGGGGGCAGAGCGGCCCTCCATGTGGGATTACCTTCCACCCGTCCTCCTGCTCTCACTCTGAACTCTCTCCATTTCCCTTTTTCTCTGGATCCTGAAGGAATACAGCTGAATGATCATTATGTCTGCCTTCTCCTGAGAAAGGCCGTGGCAACCCACGCAGTGCCCCTCCCCAGATCTGCTCCAATTCCAATCCAGGTTTTAAAAACTCACTTTGTCCTCCTTGGTGCGTGGAGTTCTCAGCTGATGTTAACTTCATATGAGTGGGAAAGTTGCTTCCATTCCCATCCCCAGAGGAGTGGACCAGACTGAACGGTCAGTGCATTTAAAGGGACCGATAAATAAAAACGGGATAAATGCAGTAATATCGGTAACTAATACAGCCGTGTTATGGAGCACTTATGATATAAAGGTGCCATCCTGAGACCTTTTTAACTGATAAACAGATGTGATGCCCACAGCTACCTGGAAGCAGGTACTATTTTCTCCCCATTTAACAGAAAATGGAAGCAAAAGAATTGTCTGGGTCACATGGCTAAAAGGTGGCTGTTCCAGGCAGCCTGGAGCCAGGGAGAAAGGGTACTAGAAGTCCCCAGGGCACCAGGGATGACAGCCCAGCCAGCAGGGGGGAAGCAGGCTTCACTCCCAGAGCCAGAAGGGAAAGTCGGGTGAAGGAGAAACGCTCTGCTTTAGTGTCACCTTCTCAGGGAGGCCCCCTCGCTGACACCCAACCTAAACCTTAACTGCTCCTACGGCCTCCCCAGTCTTTGCCCCGCTCCAGGGTCCTCATAGCACACAGCATCATGAGACAAAAACTTCCCAGGCTAGGGAAATGGACAGAGTCCATAAGTCAGAGTCAAGTGTTTGGACTTTGTCCCTGGCTCCCCGGGAAGCAGAGGGAGGGTAATGGGAGGCAGTGCCCTCAACGCACCCCCCCTCACCCCAAATAAGGCTTTGCCAGTTGGCCAAAGGTGATTTGGACATCAAATCCAGGGCTCTGTCCTCCAGGCCAGGCCTTGGCTGGGACCTAGGGACAGTGAGTGAGCAGGCAGACTGCTCTTGGGGTAAGCGCAGTCTTTAGGAACACAGCAGGTGAACCCATGTGTATAACGGCCTTTCACAGGCAAAGTGGAAAAACACCCATGGGGTCCTGAAGAGGAATTAAACTCTTCACCCACCAGTGACACCAGATCATGTGTGCCTCCATATCTTGGCCACGCTGTACTGCCACCTGGAAAGCTATCTTCCCATCCAGTAAATATTTATTGAGCTTCTGTTATAGACCAGGCATTGGAGAAATAAGGATAATTCACCAAAGATATATTTCTTGCCTTCATAGAGCCCTGAGATGCCTAGGGAACTCCTACACATACCTCAAAACCTTACTCTAATGCCCCTCTTCTCCATGAACCCTTCTGACTCCTCCAAGCAGTGAGTTGCTTCATTTTCAGTGTTCTCCTAGCATTCTATAATTTCACTTGTAGGAAAGAGAGGCAGAGAACAACTAGCCATTGAAAATTCACTATGCCCTAGACAGTATACTAGGTAGTAACAGGCAACATCCTTCTTCAGGTTCTCAACAATTCTGCAAGAGAGTAAATGGTCCCTGTTTTTGCAGAAGAGAAAATGAGCTCAGAGAAGTTAAGTCTCTTGTCCAAGGTCACACAGTCGGCTGGTGAAAAGACAGGGACACATATCCACGGTAGTCCCACTCCAAGGTCAGTTATTGCTCATGTTGTGCACGCCTTGAAGGCAGGGGTGGTGGGTCATATTGGAATTGCCCAGGTCCCAGCACAGGGAGGGCACACAGTGGGTGCTTCACTATGGGGAGGAGGCTGAGGACGCGCCCTGGAGCCCATGGGGGCTGCACTGCTCTCCTCAGGGCCTAGGTGGCGATGTGCACACTCGGCTCCCAGCCCCACAGGCATCCACCTTCAGCCTGAAAGACACTTCCCTCCTTCCCCCGCTTCCTGTCCTTGGCAGCGCTGAGGATCAGCACAGCCTCTGTCCCTGCTGAGGAAGCTCCCCCCACCTCTGGCTGACGTTTGCCAGGACAATGGGCCTGGAATGGACCAACTCTCCTTCCCGGCAATGTTTCAAGAAGGGGGCAGCAAGAGGTGTGGGAAGGGTTTACTCACGTCCATGGTCAGATCAGCAAGCACCCAGGGGTCTGCCAGGGACCTGTCCTTTCTGGTCCCCCCCCCTTTCCCCCAAACAAGTGCAAGAGCTGCCCCCTACAAAGTTCCTAGGCCAGGACAGAACATCTGAGCTACCCGCATTATCCAGACAGGAGACAGAGACTGAGAGAGAGACAGGGACAGGATCTTGTCCAAAGTGCCTCACAAGTCAGGTGGGAGCTGGAGTAGGACCTAGATTTCCCTGTGTGTATCCTCAGCAATTCTCAGCACAGTATGAAGCTATTTCTGCAGGGCCCTGGGGCAACTGAGAAAAATGCAGTCCAACCAGTTATCTGCTGTAGTAATAATAAAAATAACAACAACTCCCATTTCTGTCTGGTTTGCAGCCTTCCACCTGCATTACCTCACCTGTCCTCTCACCTGCTGGGGGAGGTGCATGCCACTGTCTCTCATTTGATCTATTGCAGGGAGGAAGGGGCTTACCCAAGTTCCTGGAGTGTTGGGACCAGATCCCAGCTCCTGGCCTGGGGTCACCAAACGGAGGGATGGCGGGGCAGAGGGATGGGGGATGTGAAGAGGCACTCTGGGAGTGGGGGAAGCAGGGAAGGCTAAGTTTTGATGGGGGAGTCAAGCTGTGAAGTGCAGGTAGGGAGAGAGGCTCAAGAGTGTTCCTCTTCCCACCCTGCTAAACCCTCTAGAGAAAAGGGCCAGGGCAAGATAAACAAAGGAACAGGAAGAGCTGTGTGCTGGGAGTCCACCATGTGCCAGGCACCAAGGGCTGGGTTCTCTGCAGGTGGCACGGGGCACTCAAGGGCAGATGCTGCCCAGGACACTCAGGGTTGACAGACACTCTTTTCCCTCCCCTCCCGGCCTCAGTTTCCTTATCTGTCCAGTGGGGATAATAAACCTACCTCGCAGAGTGGTAGGGAGAGCCTGCTATGATAAGGTATAGAACGTGCTTCACACAGCACCCGCCTCCCAGCACTCACAAATGCCATCATCATTATCACACCATTACCATCATCCATCCCCTTTTGATCTGATCCAGGCCACCCAGCCTTCAGCCTTAAACAGAAGCTCCTGACCTCACATCAGCAAAGCCAGGTTGCTAGACCCAGATCTGCCACTAACCTGCAAAGTCGCCTACGCCTCAGTTTCTTCACCTGCAAAGTGAAGCCAATAAGATCTACAGGAACAGTTTTGTGGCCATGCGGTGAGATCAATCGTGCAAAAGTGCCTAGTACAAGGCCTGGCCAATGGAAGTTGCCAGTGGGCATTTGTTTCTTTCCTTCTTTACTGAATCAAAATGAAATTTTATGACAGAGTAGAGCAAATGCATGATACTACTACAGCAATTTTTATTTTTTTGTTTTCGTTTTTGAGCAGGGCCTCTCTCTGTCACCCAGGCTAGAGTGCAGTGGTACGATTATAACTCATTGCAACCTTGAACCTCCTGTAGTAACTGGGACTACAGGTGCATGCCACCATACCTAGCAAAAAATTTTTTAAACTTTTTATAGAGAAAGGCTATCACTATGTTGCCCAGGTTGGTGTTAAAGACCTGGCCTCAAGTGATCAAGTGATCCCCCCCCAACCCCCCCCGCCCGAATCTCCCTAGTGCTGGGATTATAGGTGTGAACCATTGTGCCTGGCGTGTAGCTAATATTTAATGAGCGCTCACTGTATGCCTGGGACTGGCCTGACAATTTTGCTAGTTTATCTCAATCTCCACAAACAACACTATGAGGTGGGCAGAGCCGTTATCTCATTTTCCAGAGAGGGAAATTGAGCCGCAAAGAAGCAAAACGCCGTCCTCTCAAACCTCCAGGGCTCCTGAAAACCCATCAGGAGTGAGCAGCTGGGTTGAATGTGCAGCTACTGTGTGCCTGGCAGTGTTCTAATCCCTTCCGTCTGTTAGGGTCTTCAGTCCTCCCAACGATGCCACAGATAGCGACCATCACCGACTCCATTTTGCAGGTAAGAAACTGAGCCATTCATTCAATCAGCAGATGGCAGAGCCAGCCTCAAACACAGTCCGGGTGACGGACTCTTCCCCTTGGTTCTCTTAACCTTTATACCGACCCCACGTAGAGTCTGGCACTCTCACAGGCCCTCAGCACCACCCCGGTGTGTGGGCCAGCTCCATGGTGTTTTAATCTGGAAGGGGGCAATTCTCATATTAGATACCCTGAAAGGGCTGGGGGTCTCAGGTGGGGCCAAGCTATATCCTCTGGGAGGACCAACTTGCCCCCCCAACCACCCCCGCCAATTCCCCATATGGGTAGGAACAGGTGCACAGGTCCCCGGCCCTGGGCTAGGTGAGGGGGGAACTTGGCAGCCGCTGCTCTGCGTGAACAAGAAGAAATCCAGCCTACAGCCCCACGGCCCTGGCGGGAGATTAACTAAACAAATACCCGAACAATCTCAATTTCAACACTTGGGGAGGGGGGCTGCCATGTCAGGGCGCAGGGGACAGGAGGGAAACGCAGAGACATTTTACCACCTAAATAACTTTCCCTCTGTTTAGTTTCACACAAATGTACACTCCAACGCTCACAATTTTTTTTTTTTTACATTTTTATTTTATTTTGACAAATGCTCAAACTTTCCTGCCACAAATTATTCTTGGCCAGGTTACAAGTAGAGAGGCCATGTGTATCCTTAACTTGACAAAAAGAGAAGGGGGCGGGGGAAGGAGGGTTCTTATGAAATATTTGGGTTGTGGGTTTGAGGCAGGATTTCTTTTTTAATTTTCCCGACGGTGCCTTTGCCTGGGAGTCCATGAGTTCTCACCCTCTTGCACACGAGCCGTTTCGACGTGGTCTAAATCCTTCCACTGCTGTGCTTACCTCCAGCTGCCCTAACGGGATTTCACGGTTCTGGCTTCGCTGAGCCGATGTGGAATGGCATGTGGGAAGGGCAGCCTGGAGCTGGCATTGATGGAACTCACCTCGCCCAGGCCCAGCAGGGTCCTGAGCCAGGGCGGGCTGGAGGGTCCTGTCTGCCATCATCCCAGGGGTTGAGGCAGAGCTTCTGGGTGGACTCAAGGAAGGGAGTGGCTTCAGGTGTGAAGAAGGAGACAGCTGTCTGGTTCACCTCTACCCTGCCCCATCCACTATTTAGCCGCCTCTGCGCCTATAGATCTGGCCCAGCATCCCTCCCCAGCCGCACGCATCTCCACCACTTAAAGCCCTGTGGCATCTTTCCAGCCACATCACTTCTCAAACATACCAAGCTTCTCCCACCTCAGGGCCTGGAATTCAGATCTATGCTCTTCCCTCTGCCCCGAACTCCCAACTCTCCATTCTTCTCATGGAGGTCTCATCTTGACTGTCACCTTCTCGGAAAGACTTCCCTGACTACCACATCCAAAGTAGGCACCCTGTTATTGGCCACCTCAGCTCCCTGTTGGTCGTCTTCATAACACGTAGACAATTTTTTCCAGGTTTATTTGTCTATGGTTTTGTTTTTTGCTGGTCCTACTTAAGTGAATAAATGAATGAATGAACGACTGAATGAGTGACTAAGTGAATGAGTGAATAAATAAGTGAATCGCTGAGTGAATGCATGAATACATGATAGTGAATAAATTTATGAATGAGTGAATGAATGAACACTCTCCCTAAAGCCTGAACCGATTTTCTGTTCCTGACATTGATGTTAACCCGACACTGTCCTCGACTGTCCTTTTTGAGAAAGGATCCTGCCTGGGCTGGCTTAAAAGGCAACGTGGTGGTGCTGGTCTGAAGGCTTTTTATGTCCACCAGTCCAATGGGGGTTGCTGCCTCCAGCAGGGACAGTCTAGACCGGTGGTTCTCAACTTTCCTAAGGCCGCAACCCTTTAATACAGTTCCTCGTGTTGTGGTGATCCCCAACCATAAAATTATTTTTGTTGCTACTTTATGTGCGTAAAAATAGGTGTTTTTCAAAAATATGTGTTTTCCAATGGTCTTAGGTGACCCCTGTCAAAGGGTTGTTCGACCCCCAAAGGGGCCGCAACCCACAGGTGGAGAACTTCTGGTCTAGACCCTCTTGGGACCTGACTGCAAGATGTCAAGGTCATTTCCTATCAAAGCAAAACACACAGCCATGTCAATTATTGCCCACTTCTGTGCCCACTGCATAAGGGCGGGGTTGCATTCATACAATTTAAGTCAGGCAGAATGCATTAAAATCATGTGTCTCAAACTGCTGGTGTTATGAGCTCTTCAGGGCATCTTCACACTCTCAGACGTGCTATAAGGCAGAGATTCGGAACCCCACTTGTAGATGAGGAAATTGAAGCTCAGAGAGGTGACGTGATTGGCACTAAGCCACCCAGTCATTCTCATTCTCACCACTGTTACTGGGCCTTTATTCTACCTTCAATTTGTGGTCATCACTCTGCCCCCACCCCCCACGCCCAGAGGTGAGGCCGAACATCTGGGAGCCGTCTTTGGTGGTTCCCTCCCACGCAACCCACACCTGAGCGCCCGAGTCCTGGGGGGTCACCTCCTCACTCCCACTGCTCCTTGTGTAGGCAGGTAACTGCCCGACTCCTGGGTCCTGGGATTGCTATCATCCGTCTCAATTTGTGCAGCCACAGAACTGGCGAAATCACGAGCCCTGGTGCTGCCTCAGGAATTTCTTCATTTTATTAGTGTGATGAGTGAGTTTATGGAGTTGTGATGTATAATTATGCGCTCGTTTTATTGATGAGCAGCTTGAGGGTGGAACTTTCTCATCCCTTAATAGAAGCCCTGCCGCTCCTCTCTGGCAGTTATGATGGGAATTAATGGCTACTTCTGTGTAAGAGAGCTCAGGGGCAATAATTTGGGGGCCAATTACATGCACG
The DNA here is from genome assembly GCF_000181295.1 of Otolemur garnettii. Taxonomy (NCBI): domain Eukaryota; kingdom Metazoa; phylum Chordata; class Mammalia; order Primates; family Galagidae; genus Otolemur; species Otolemur garnettii. The sequence continues at coordinate 3,175,646 of NW_003852404.1, forward strand.
TCAGGAGGGATAAAACTGCATCCATTCAGACAGGCTGTCCGGCTAGCATTCCCGACAGCGGGCCTCATTCTCAATCTGGTCTGGTCCCCCAGTGATGGGGGAGAGTAGAGTATGTGGCCTACCCTCTGTGGCACTGAAGGGGACCTAGCTCCCCCATCCCTGCACCCAGATCTGAGCATTACAGGTGTGCAACCAGCCTTTGCTGAAAGGATTCCTCTAACACCCTTTCATCTGTCCTAGTTAGAAAGGAGAGAGATTGAGGGAGGGGAAGATGAGGAGCATGTGGGCTGTGGAGGGAGGAGAAAGAAGAAAGTCCAGGAAGGAGGGGGCCCCATCCACTTGGGGCAGAGGCCCCGGGATGGGGGACATGTTCACGGAGGGAGCAGGAGATGGGGCTGGGGACAGACGATTTACCTGTTTGCTGCCCAGAAAGACTCGGCAGAGGTGTTCTATAATTGCTGCTGAACACCCTCTCCGACTGGGGTCTGGGCACCTGCCTGGTTGTTTATGGAACATATTTGTACCAAGTACCTCCCATGCACCAGAGACCTTCCAAGGGCTGGGGATACAGCGTTGGACTAGACAGACAAGCATCCCTGTCCTCCGGGAGCTTCTGTGGTGACGGACACCAAAGGATACATATCATCACTACCGGTGGGACAGAATGGAGAAAAAAGATCAGTGGGACAGAATAAGAGAACAGATGGGTAAATCCCAAAAGGAAACACTTCCATAATCTTAGGTAGGGAAGCCCTTCCTCAGCAAGTTGAAACCCCAGAAACCATGAAGGAAAAGACTGATTTATTTAAATATGTGAATATTAAGCCTTCAGGAGCAAGAAGGCTTTGGGCAGGAGAAAGGGGAAGGGTGAAAGAAATGACCAGGACACCAGTCAGAGGGCAGCCCTGGGCCCACGAGGCCGAGACTGTGGTTAGATGGGGGGGAGGGGTGCCCTGCGCTCACATCCACTCATCACCCACGCTGACTACATTCCTGTCCCTGCCACCCTGGCCTCCCCCTCACACTCTGTGCCATTCCTACCCCTGCCCAGGCCCAAGAATGGCTCACAGATAGTGGTGAAGGCCTCCCAGCCCTTCCTTTCTTAGCTGCAGGGCCCTAGTCTGGGGATTCTGGGTCTGGCTGCCCCTGGCCTGGCAGGTCCCCTGCTCAGCCTCTATTTCTGCTGCCTCCATTCCTGCACTTTAACTTGAACTTGAGAGGAGGTAGAAATAGACACTTAGTCCCAAAGGAAGGCACCTGTTCCTGCCCCTGTCCAGGTCAGCTGGGGGCCTGTGCTGAGCACACCACCTCTCCTCTCCCTTGACACATTCCCAGGCTTTCTGCCCTGCCTTGGACATGCTGGAGGTCAGGCTAGAGGGAGCCCCAAGGTCTGCTGCCCTCCCTTGCCCCAGAGCTGCTGCCTCCCTCACAGACACACTGGGTGTCTTGGGCACCATGACTTGGGTGTTCCTCCAGGATCTCGTAGGGTCTTCCACAGCCCCAGAAGCCTGATCACCTGTAGTCACACAGGTAGGAGGTGGCACAGCTCCGGCTGGCCCTGCCTTCCTCTGCCTCTGCACCTGCCTATTGGGGTCCACCCTGTGGACCATGCTCAGACCCTGCCTGAAGGTCGGGCTCCTTCGCCCCTTGGAGCCAGAGAAAATGTTGAAATTGTTGGGTCACCTAGGTGCCTCAAACTGAGTAGAGCCTCGGGCTATAGGGCAGGGAAGCTGCAGGAAGAAGCCCTGCGGGTCTAGGCAGAAAGAGGACAGAGAAACAGCAGAACTGATTTTTAGAAGAATGGAGACAGAAGCCTAAACAGGGAGGGGCGAGCCTGGAGCCCCAGAGGTGTGTCCTGACCCCGGCCCACAGGACAAGAAGCCTCACAGCCTCTGTGGCCTGCGGAGCCAGCTGGTGACATGGACAGGGAACCAGGGCCCAGCAAGAGCATGCACAAGAAGAGGTTTCCTGCACCCCAGGGATACCGAACCCCGCTGCCCCAGGCCAGCTGGAAGCCCCTGCCAGGCCTCCCTCAGCAGCCCCCAGGTATGGAGGAGGGAGTCTCTCTGGGGAAGCAAGAAGATCAAAAGAAGAAGGCGCCCGTAGTAAATCAGCAGCAGGAGCCTCCCTCTCTGCTCTCCACGCACCAGGGAGCCTTCCCAGAGCAGCTCCGATGTGGTTCAAGGACCCCTGTAAGATCCCAGCTCAACGTGGCTCCCTCTGGCCACCACCAGCCCCCTCCACCAGGAAGGAGGGCAGATGGGGCAGGAGAGGCCTTCCCCACACCAGTCCGACCTCCGGCTCCCACCCTGACAACACGTGTGCACACACACCACAGAGCAAGAGGCCAGAGCCATTGGGCTCTTGCCACATCTCGGGTTCATATGAACAATATCAACAAGGGTCATGTCCGCATCTAAGTTCCGTACGGGTACCCTCCCATTCAATTCCCACAGCTACCCTACAAGGCAGATGCTGCCGTCATCTCCACTTTACAGAAGGACTTATCCAAGTTTACACCAAGATGCAAATCCAATACTCAAGTGCCCTTAACCACCCTGGCAACATACCCTGAGTACGTCCCATGCCTCTCCCGGCTACACGGGGAGGGACGCTAGACCCTTGGGCAACTCAGGGGGTGCACACACAAGAATCAGCAATCCCACGCAAATGTGCAATGTGGCTCCGTGGGATGCTGAGGGCGCCTAGGTTTATATCTCCAGCTCCCGGCTTGGATTATCAAATTCCCTGATGTCCAATAATCACATCCAACTGTGACGGGGCGTCCCCACCTCCCCTGCTCTGCCCTCTCTCCCCTCACCATGACATCATTATTGCTCAGTTGATTCTTGTGACATCTTCTCACTGGTCTCCTCCATCCCAGTTCTGCCCAAAAGACCCTGCTCAAAATCTGGCGGTGGCTCCCCTACCTACCATCTTTTGGACCCCAAACCCAGGCTCCTCTAGGCCCTACAGGACTCTATATGACCAAGGAGGCTTGCTGACTCCTCTCCTCACCCTGTCCTCTCCTTCACTCCACTCCAGCCATACTGGCCTCCTGGCTGTTTCTAGAACACCCCAAGTGTGCTCCCCACTCAGGGCCTTTGCACTTGCTGTGCCCGCCACCCAGCACACCCTCCCCAGAGAGTTATATCTCTTGCCTCTTATCCCTCAGACCTCTGCTCACTGTCTTCTCAGTGGCCCTCCCTGCCAGTCGGTTTGAAATCGCAGTCCCAGCCCGGCAGTCCTTTTTCCCGGCAGTCCTTTTTCCCTCGCCCTGCTTCATTTTGATCCCTAGCACTTGTCACCCTCGGCCATGGTACCATCTGGTTCATCTGTTCAATGTCTATCTCATCGCAGAAGGATCTGTGCTCCTGTGGGAGTGGGTACCTCTGTCTCTTCATCTCCCACTCGTACTTGGAGCCTAGAACAGTGCCTGGCACACGGTAGGCCCGACATAAGCATGCTGTGAATGAATGAGGGACAGCGACACAGTGAGGGGGCTGAGGGTTAGGAAAGGAGAGCAGGCAGAGGAAGAAAAAAGGGAAGGGCGTAGGCACCAAAACGAAATAGGTACACAGACACGTGTATGCAGGCACACAGAGATGGACACGTCACACACACACACCCAGACCCACTCACACGCAAATGCACTCCCATGTGTACCTACGCATGCAAAATCACCCTGCAGGCTGCCCAGAGGCCTTCTCAGCGGAGTCCTGACCCCGCCCCCAGCTCCAGCCCCACCCCACCCCCCCACACAGGGAGGGGTTTTTCCAGGTGACCTCACTGAGCTGGGAGTTAAACTCCACCAGCTCCTTTTCAAAGCTGATTTGGCTCCAGTCTCCCTTGTAATCTGCTCCAGGATCACTGCTCACAGGGGTGCTGGCCCTGGCCTGAGGTCAGGACCTCTCACCTTCTCCCAGGAAGTCTCACTGAGCCCTTCTCCACCCCCAAACTCCCTCCCCCACCTGCTCCCCCTCACCAGTATAACCTGCTGAGCCAAATTCTTGCTGGTTATTTCAAACAATTCCGGTTATTTGGGGGAGGGGTGGTACTGTGACCCCCCCCAGAAGGAATGGGGGTGGGGCGGGGGGGCCAGAGAGCAGAGGGGATGCCCATCAGGGTAGGGCAGCCTCTACATTGCTGTGCTGCCACTGACAGGACTGGCCCAGCCCGCCCTGACTCTAGCTTCAGTTCCCTGAACACACTCCACTCTCAACCTCCAGGCCTGCGCCCTCTGCCCTCACTTCCCCAGCTAGAAAACTCCTCCACACCCTTCGAGGCCTTGGTCAATGTCTCTGACACCTCCTGGCTGGGGCTGCCACCACCTTTTACCTGTCCTCATCAGTCTGTGTTGTCCCTGTTTGTTTGGGTGTCTCCCCCTGTCCCTAGAGGGAGCTGCCATGGCCAGGTGGGAGCCAGGCGTAGCCCTCAGGGTTGAAGGAGAGAGGCCTGTGGCTGCCCTGGCACATATCTTTACGCTGTCCCTGCAACATCATCACCAGTGCCATCCCTGAGACCATCGTCGCACCCTCACCAACACCACCATCCTCCAGTGTTGCTCCAGCACCAGATGTCATCAACACCACTATCTTCCCTATCCCCTCACACCCCTATGACATTGTGTCTGCACGCATGCGTGTGCACACACACAGGATTTTGTTCTCCTCCAAAGCACAGCCATGACTTTTTCCCGTCTAGAACCCCAGTGCCCAGCAGAGAATCCGGCACATTCTATCAGCTCCATGCTGTGGACTGAGGAAGGAAAGACTCTCAGTGAATGTGGGTGAGGGAGGATCCCATGATCTTGTTCCACTCCCTCCAGCTTGCCCGGCCAATATTAGAACAGGATGGGGCCCCAGGTCTAAGATGATCCCAGTGTCCCTCCTGGGTTACTGCCCCTGCCCTGACTGCGTCTACCAACAGGGCTGCCAAGGGAATAATCATTTCTCTCAGAGTCCCCAAGTTCTTCTACAGAAACTTGGCTGATCCCCCAGATTGGATTCCCAGGACCCACATAGTATTCGGAAAGCCCAAAACACATGCAAACACAGGAAAGCCTGCCAGCCTCCTGGTTTGTAAAATGGGGCCCCCAGGCCCTGCATTTCAGGGCTGCTAGAAGGATGAAGTGAGAGACAGCAGGATAGGTGGCCCACTCAGGGACCTGGCATCTAGTAGGGGCACTCCCTGGTCCTCGTCCCCAGCATTGTGTGGCTGCTGGGAGTAGAGGTGTTTGTATAGCTCTAGGGTTTGGGGACACCAAATGTGAAGACGTGTTACGGGTGACCTGAACACATCTCTCATCAGCTCCCCACACCAGCCCTACAAGGAAGAGTCTGCACCCCCCCATTACAATCAAGCAAACAGCCCAGAACAAGGACCCTAAGGCTCCTACAGACTTAAAGCAGGTCAGGGGACCCTAAGGGGTATTGTGAAGCCCTGGGCACAGAGGTGCTACCCCTGGGCACTGGTGCTGCCACCCTCCTGAGACAGCAGAGCACCAGCACCCAGAAGTACCCTGCTGAGAAACACTCTAGGAAAGGTAACTGCCAGACTTCTGGGGTGGCAAGCAGAGCTGTCTGGGTAAGTTCTTCCCACAGTCCATCCTCAGTCAAGACTTCAGCAATTGTGTAGTTTGGGGTCATCTCTGTTGTGCCCCATCCCCACACTCATCAGGGAGACAGGAGATCCATGGCCCACCCCAGACCCTGCTCCCTGGACCACTTCCTCAAGAAGATTAAAAGGGCTGGGTCTCCACCATGCCTGCCTATCCCACCACTAGTACAGGAGCAGCTTCCTGTTTGCTGGGATGGGCAGCCGTTTCCGTGGCGACAGCAGGAGGTGCCCCCTCCAGGTGGCTGATACCCGGCCCAGCCCCTCCCTGGGCCTGTCCCTATCACTACAGTCTATTTCTCCAGCAGCCGGGCTGGCAGAACCATCTGGTCTGCGATCAAAGGGGCCGCCAGCCGGCACTGCCCAAGGCCCAGGGCAAGGCACCCCTTATCTCTCCCAAGCCGAGGGAACTTTCCAGACTCAGAACACCAAGAGCCCAGGGGGGCAGGAGGATAGGCCAGAGAGCGTGGGAACAGACTACAGGGTCCCTGGGAGTGGCAGGAGGGACTTGAAACTCCAGCCTGAGACAGGGGACAGGCAGGAGCAGTCAGTGGTTCATTCATCCTTGGGGTTCTTGATCCCCATGTCCCCCTCATCTTGCCCTGGTCTCAGCCCACCACCCAGTTGGAAGAAATCCCACACGAGAGATGCCTCAGCCTACCTGTCCTGGCCCAGCTTAATGCCCCTTCCCCTGGGAAGCTCTCAGTGATGTCCTCCCCATCCCCACATCTATTAAATAAATGACCCAAACTCTGCAGGTGGCCAAGCAGATGCTTCTGAATTCCAAGCCTGGCCATGCTCTCCCGTTTGCAGCTCTCTGTTATGGCTCCCAAAGTTCCTTAGCCTAACATTCGAGGCTCTTCAGGATCAGGACTCAGCCCCACTTTTCTCAATCTGCCAAACATGGCACACACATACAAGTGTGCACACACCATGCCCCAGTTGCATGAATTTCTGTTTCTGGAACATAATTTTCTCTCTCTCTCACCTCCTAGTTTTTTCCCTGGCTCTGCTCCCTGCCTGGAACAGCCTACCCACTTACAGTTTGTGTCTAACACTGGAGCACGGGCTCTGAGAGGACAAGGACAACACCTTTGCTGTTGTAGTCCAAGTGCAGACTCACAAATAGGGAAGCTTTGGACTGTATAAACAATGCAGGACTTATGTAACAATGAAGAACTGCTCATTCTCTTCTCCCTAGAAACATAAGAGGGCCTAAGAGATAATAATTGAGCCCCTACATTTTTCCAGATTCTCTCAAGATAAAACAATCCCAGTTCTTTTAGCATTTCCATATTTTAACTGCTAGACCCCTGAGCTTCCTAGTACAGGAATAAATGACTAAGAATGAATAAGTGACTGCATGAATTCAAGAGAGAGTGAGTTAGTGAGAGAATGGGTTAGTGAGCAAGGTTAGAGAGCTGGACTATGAATCCGAGCTGAAATGACCAGGTAAATGGAGAAATGACAGATGAAAGGATGGAAAAGAAGGGAAGGAGGGAAGAAGAGGGGAAGAGGAAATGAAAAAACAAAGCTGTCCAGCTCGGGGACCTGTCCATTATCAGGGTCAAGTGCATGAGAGAACAGATCAGCGCCCTTCAATCCCTATATGTTCTGTGAGGTTGGCAAACTATGGCTCAGGGTCCCAATGGACCCATTGTCTGTTTTGTAAATAAAGTTTTATTAGAACACAGCGACATTCATTCATTTATATATTGCCTATGGGAACTTTCAAACTCCAGTGGCAGAGTTTGAAGTCAAGACAGATGGTACAATCTGTAAAGTCTAAAACATTATCTGGCCCTTCCCAGAAAACAATTGTCCAACCTGTAAAGTCTAAAATATTATCTAGCCCTTCCCAGAAAACAATTGCCTGACTGTCTAGGAGAGCCTGGTGCTAAAGGGACCTGAACTAGCTTCCTGCCTGGCACCCTCCCAGTGCTGACTGGAAACCCCCTGACCTTCAAAGGGTCATGGACACCTCTGCAACTGGGTCCTCATCACCTCCCCTCTGGGCCTAGGGCAGACCAGGCCTTCAAAACTCTTCCTTCTGCTTGGTGGAAATGTCTTGCCTAGACTGCGGGTGTTTACCCCGACCTCTGCCCTGCATCTAGCTCCACACCAGCCAGACCAGCTCTGGCCTGGCTGGACGCCTTTCTCAACCAGGGAGGCAAGTGAGTCACAGCATCCAGAGCAAGGACATCTGCTGAACTCCAGTTCTCAGCTAATCTCACCAATTCTGAGCGAGGGGCCCACACCTCCCACTGCTGTCTCTTGTTTGCATTCGGGCCCAGCATGGAAGCCAGCCGGCTTGAGAGCAGATTCACTCACCAGGACTGTGGAGTGTTTGGAACCCAAGTGTTTATTTCAACTTTGGTTTTGTCTTCAGCTCCTGGGATGACTTCCCAAAAGAAGCTGGGGAGTGAGAGGCTCTCGGACATCGGCTAGGCCTGTGCCTTGGCAGGCAGAGCTGTTCTCATTCGACCCCCATGCCGATTCCTATGCCCACTTTACAGATAAATACATGCGTGTTGTCCAATCACTGGTCCAGAATTCCTACCTTCTTGCTGCTTTTCTCATTCTAGAACCTTCTATAACCATCCAAGAACTGCACAGAGTCCCTGTGGGTTACTTTGGACCCATGTTCATGGAGTTGCCCTGATGTCTGGGTGGTCCTCAGGGGAGGGTAGTCACAACTGGGGACCAAACACAGTTTCCTAGGTTGACTGTGTCTTCTGCCAAGGCAGGAGGCGGCAGCTGTGTCCTCACAAATATTCCAAGGCCCTTTCCCCGAAGTAAACACACAGGGCAGCAGGGTGGGACATCTCAGCCCCATGTCATAGATGGGAAGACTGAGATTTCTGAACCCTGAAGGTTTGGCGTCTAGAAGACTTTATTCTCCACAGATTTCAAGTCGTTTTTGTTTTTATTTTCTGTTTTCTTTCCTCTGTTCATTGCGCCCATTGCTTCAGTAACTAACTAGAAGGGGCCACAGATTTGGGGCAAAAGAGGAAGGAGAGAGTGAAGTAAATGAGGACAGCCTGGCATTTGGAGCATGGTTCTAGGATCAGACTGGCCAGGTTTAAGGCTAACACCACTACCTATCAGCAGAGCCCCACCGTCCTCATCTGTCAAGTAGGGCTCTTAATGCTCATGGCTCTATGAGGATGAAATGAGGTCTTCTGTGTCAAATACCAGGCCCTGGGTCTGGCATGGGCCAGCAGATGCTCCTCCTTCCTCCAGACACAAAGGGCTTCTTATCTCTCACTGTCTGAACCCTTGCAATGTCATTTCCCCCTAACCCCTTCTGGTGTAAACCCCCTGCACCATCCACGGTCTAGCCCAGCAAGGCCCAGGAGGGTCTGTGCCGCATGGGAGCATCCCTGGCCCGCGGCTGCCCCTGTGGCGTCACCTGCGCACATTAATGAAAAATTCACGGCGCGGAGCAGAGCCAGGCCAGACCAGGAAATTGCAAAGTCGCGGGTGCCTTACCTCAGCCCCGCTGCACACTCTCTGCTTTTATAGCTCCACGTGTAATAACATAAAAGCATAATTTATTAAAGTATCACTTTAAGTGGGGATGGCAGGAGGGGGTCCATGCCCGGGAGGCTGTAAGTGCCATATTGATTGAAGGAGGGGGCAGAGGGAGAGGGCAGCGTCTCAGTGCTCACCCACCCACTGTCACCACACAGCTGGCAGGGAGGGCCAGGGGAGTGTCCAGGAGCAACAAGAAGCCACAAGAAACCACGGCACCACGGTGGCAGGGCCTAGAGGCAAGGGCTGGGTGGCATGGGTTTGAATTCTGCCTATGTGACCTTGGGCAGGTCTGCTGCACTCTCTGAGCTGCAGTTTCCTCATCTGGAGATGGGAGGAATTGCAGGGACGGCATGAGCCCCTCAGCGTTGTTTCCTGCCAGGCCTGTTCCTCCCAGAGTGAAACAGACTTCCAGGCATTGAGCCGGGAAACGGCCCCGGATCGCCTCATTAAACACGAAGGGGTATTTACACTGGGAGAAACAAATATTTATCTCTGGATTGAGAGGGAGGAAGGTCTTCGGAACCCCAGTCTGGCTCAGGCCTGCTTGGCGGGAGAGGGGGGAGGAAAGGGGACAAGGCTGAGAGCCAGGCAGGCCTGGGTTCAGACCTCAGCCCTGCCACATCCCAGCAGGGGGTCCTCACACCCCTGTGCCTCTGTGTCCCCTCCCCAGAAAAACAACTGTGCTAATATCACCTCACCTTCTCGATGTGGAGGGAGAGTCAGTGGGGTGATGCATGCCTGGGACAGGGAGGAGCCCAGGTATTTCCAACTCTGTGCTAGGCACTATGCAAGCTCTTGAGATCCTACAGGAAGAAAGCGAAAAAGCAGTGAGTATTGTTATTAGGAAAAACAAGGTGGAAGGAGAAGGTATCACAAGGTAAATTGCAATAATCTGAGGAGCTGGTGGCACCAGGGAGCCAAGACACTAGGCACACTGTCCCCAGAGAACTGTAACAAGTCAGTAAATACAAGCTAGGTGACCAGACGTGGCAGCCCTCTCCCCACTTTTGCTGGCTTACTTACCTAAAGGAAATAGTGCACAGGCCACCTCACAGGAATCTGTGAGGGATGCAGAATTTCTGAACCCAAATTCAAGAGCCTCAATTGGACCAAGGAATTGTGTGGTGCATGGGGTGCGGGGACTGCAGTGGGAGAATTTCTGGAATCCAGGCTGTTCTATCTGCACTGCCACCACTTGGCCCAGGCTGCTGTCCTCTCCTGCCTGGATTCTCTTGGGAACCTCCTGGCTGCTCCCCTTTCTCTTCCCTTGCCCACTACAGTCTCTAAACAGTAGCCTGTGTGTTCTTGTACCTTAGAAGTGGTCGGGGGTGGTTGAGGGTAGCTGAGAGGAACCCCATGAAATGGACAGAGAGCAGGAGAAGAGATGGCTGGGTGTGGGAAGAACTTCCCAACTGCATGCAGGAAGCATCCTCAGTGCACCTTTGGGAGAAGCTGCGGAGGGCCTAGGCCTCAGTGCTGCTATAAGGGGCTTATTTAGCCTCTCAGTAGGGCTAAGGCCCAGTGGGGGCCCAGATGACCCCAGAGAGCTGCAGACCCTCGAACATCATCAAGTTCAAGGTGTGACCAGACCAGACTAGTTGGACAGGAGTAAAGGTCTTCCGGCAGCTCCTGGAATAGAGCAGCCACCTAGCCTGCCAGACCTTACTTTCCTGACTCTGCGGCTATTGAGTCTGATGTCTGTTGAGATGATTCTGAAGCTGTCCTCCCATGGGCTACTAACCTCACTGAGAACTTGGAGGTGATATTTCTCAACCCAGCTAAGGAGAGGGCAAGGCCCCAGTCAGAGAGAACCAAGGGAGTGGTAGCTGGGGAGAGGCTGGGGGAGCTGCACTCACAGAGAGGGGATTTCCAATGGTGTGGGTGGGGCTAAAGGGAAACCAAGAAGCAATGGTGCTGCACCCAGGGGCTGCCAGCAGTGGGGAGCTGCTACTACCTCCAAGCCTGGTGGCTGAGAGGAGGGTACAGTTACTAGAACCCAGAGAGAGGCTATAGGGACAGCTATAGAGGGGTAAAGCCAGCCCAAGGCTATTCAGCAGAGAGGTAGCAGAGAAATAAATCCCACAGCCCCTTCAGTTCCCACCTTCCCATTAGCCCAAGCCAACCAGCAGCGATACAGTCTGCAGTTGTCAGATCCAGGAGCCCAAAGCAGGTCAGGGATGGGGCGGAGTAAATCTGAAGGGGCGAGCAGCTCTCACAGGCCCCAGGGACCTTCCTTTGCAGGATAGAATTTGAACAGGGTCTACTGTGAGTCTCATATTTCTACCTTAGCCTTGACCTAAAGTTCCAAGTCTTCCAAAGACCCCTGGCAGCATGCAGCTCTGTTCTCTAGAGGGAATAAGTAGAGATGTAGAAAGAAAGCACAGGCCAGGGAGGGAACAAGACTCATTCCCACCTCCCTACCTCTGCAAAACTTGTGCCCTCTCCTGGGCTTCCCGCTCCTCTCTCTGCTTCCCTGCAGAAATCCTGGTCCTGTTATAAGGCCTAGCTCCATTACTGCCCACTCTTTATTGCTGATGACAGCTGTTTACTGAACCATAAATATGTACCAGGAGCTAGTCAGTCAGACCTGGGCTTAAATCCCAGCTCTGCCCTTCAAACTGTGTGAGCCCAGGCATGCGACCTCCTTCCCTTACCTGCAGCAATCCCATGTCCCTGAGGGTGAATATGAGGACTTAATAAGGCCCTAAGCACCAGCATGACGTTTGGAATCCAGGAGTGATCAGGACTCAGCTGTTTCTACTGCACTCCCGTTCTTCACAAGGAAGAAATTGAGGCTCAGAGAGGGGCCATGACATACCCAGGTCAAGGGACAAACCTGGGATCCCAACCCTGGTGTCACCCCAAAGCCAGCCCTCCTGGGATGCCAGCAGGCTTCCACCTCCCTAGGTCATCCGCGTGGGAAGAAATCCCACATCCTGGGTGTGAGTTCTACAGTTGGGATGACAGCTACCACTCATAGTGTGTGGGATAGTGGGCCAGGTACAGGTGCTTATACACACATCATCCTCAGAACAACTCCATTTGGTCATTTCCATTGTCACGCCACTGACAAGACATCTAGGGCACAGAGAGGTTAAGTCACATGGCCACAGAGGTCAGCATTTGAATCCAGGCAGCCAGGCTCTTGAATCTTTGTCTTCAGCCCCTACCCAGCCCTGACTCCCTTTCAGGGTGTCTCTGAGGTACCTGTCTCCCCACTAATCAGGAAGAAAGCTGCCTGAGGCCAGGGCTGGTTGAGTGTCATTTGTTCTCCAAACTCAAGAGCAGGGCCTCCCTTGGACAGGGCTGGGTTAAGACCTGTCTGTCAGGGGAAGGCTGCTGGTGGTCAGTGCTGAGCGGGTAAAAAGGCCAGAGTCTGTGGTCATCTCCCCCTGGCAATCCTGTCCCTACCCCTTCAAACCCACCACCACATGCCCAGATGGGGTTCTAGCCTCCCTGGGAGCCCCAGGGCCTGGGCAACCCCTCCACCTCCCCCACAGAAGCCAGGTTCTCCATCTTAACACAAATCTGCACCCACCCCACCCTCTGCCCACCCCTGCCAACTCCCACAAGAGCAAACCAAGCTTCCTAGGCCAGCAGCCTATACCCCATGGTCTAGCCTCATCTGCTTCTCCAATGTGCCTCCAAACAAAGACAGCACCCTTACATAGTCCCCAGCTTTTCTAGAAGCAGCTCTAGCTCAGGTACAGTTCTATCCATCTGACCATCCTCCCACCCCTTGGCCTGATCTGATGCCTAACCCCAGCAAGTGCTGGGCAACGGTCACTTACATCGGAGCCACTAGCCTGCGAGAACAGAATTGGGGTGCCAACTTACTCCCACTAATTTGTTGAGACACCTCCCCATTTGTATGAGGAGGGACGTGAGCAGCGTTCTTTGTCAGAAGCTCATCGGCACAGAGGCCACGTGGGTGTCTCCTCTCTCTCTCTGTCTCTCTGTCTCTATCTCCCTTGCACATCGTGCCTCACGGCCCATGCCAGCCTCTCCTCAGGACACTGAGCCTCTCCGTGGATTGAATTACCAATATCTCGTGGGCGGGAGGAAGGGAGGTGGGGCTGGGGAAGGAGCTGTGAATTCCGTGCACGGAGCCTGTCCCCACAAGGCCTGGACCGAATGCCATGGCGTGTCTGTGCCCATCTGCCTCTGGGCGGGGCACAGGGTGGGGGTGGAGGTACAGGCAAGGAGGAGTCCCTAAAACTAGAATGCCAAAGAAAAGACACCCAAGGAATCACACAGATACACACACTCTTTCCTCATGCATTCACACGTGTGCACAACTTAAACATTCGCATGTCTGTGTGTGTGTTCTATGCATACGCTGACACACACATGCACTGCTCTTTTTTATTCATTCAACAAACATTCATTGAGCAGTCTGCTCTGACGGCCTTGCTCTCCATCTCTCTCTTTTGTGAATCAGCCCCACACATTTGGTCACTTTTTCACATGCGTACCCCCAAAGTCTCCCATGCAAACGCACACATCCCAAGGCTCAAGCTGCAGCCTCCTTCCCAGGCCCCGGGAGGGCCCGAGCAATGTGTTCACATGATGGGCAAAGCCCAAGAGAGGGATGGAAATCAATAGTATCGAGGTGTGCCAGGAAGTTAATTAATAAAAATATTATGGTATTTTTCTGGATTTGGTCATGTTCGCGGTATTTGTCTGCTTAAAAATTGTGTAATTTGTTGTGGTTTCTTTTCTCATTTTAAAGACTCTATAATATTTGTAATTGTGTATCCTTTTCATCAAGAATGGCCCCCACATTGAAGACATGTGGGGGCTCACCAAACCTAATCCACCCCTGCGAACATTCAAATATTCAGTCAATCACACCCACTCATCTCACACTCAGGCTGTGACACGCCCATTCTCATCCCCATGCATTCTCATAAATCTTATTTTTTCTTTTGAGACAGAGTCTCACTCTACCCTGGGTAGAGGACTGTGGCATCAGAGCTCACAGCAACCTCAAACTCTTGGGCTTGAGTGGTCCTCTTGCCTCAGGCTCCCAAATAGTTGGGACTACGGGTGTCTGCCACAACATCCGGCTACTTTTTCTATTTAGTTGAGACAGGGTCTCACTCTTGCTTAGGCTGGTCTCAAACTCCTGAGCTCAAGCAGTCTTCCCACCTTGGCCCCCCAGAGTGCTAGGATTGCAGGCATGAGCCACTGCAACTGGTCCATTCTTATAAATCCAAGACGGTGTCATGCAGGCTCCTGTGTACACACAGCTTCCTGCCACAGACAACCCAGGGCACCTCCAGCCCACCTGGCCTCAGGGCAGACCCCACCACTCAGTCCTCCCAAGCTCCTGCCCTCTGACTACAGACCCTGACTCTCCCTAGCCTACACTAGCCCTGGAAAAACCACACCACTGCTTGTCACACCACTGATGCCAGCCACCCATCCTCCCACTGCAACCACAGAACTGGATCTGAAAGCCACATACTCTACCCACCACAGACCCCTGGATGCTACATACCCACCACCATCTCCGCAGGTAACTGCCCAAACACACAGAACACTCTGGAATTTCCTTAAAGACCTCCTCATTGCCCAAAGATATGAATAAGAAGATACTGAGAATTAAAATTAAACAGCCCTTCCTGGGTTCAAATCTTGAATCTAATGCCTGCTCTATGCTCATGGGCAAGCGAGCAAACCTCACTGAGCTTCAGTTTCCCATCTGCAAAATGGGGGTAATCATCACAGGCGTATTGTGAGGATCAACTGTGCAAATACCACCAAGGCATAGAGCGAGAACCCAGGACACAGTAGCAGATGTGGGTCTTTTTCTTCCCCATGACTGCAGCAGCATGGTGGGGTGGGAGCCCTATCCCCTCTGCACTGGCCCCTCCTCCAGCCCTCAGCCCCATCTAGCCCTCCCTTCCCTGTGGCCTCAGCCACATCACCCTCTCGGCCACCCGAGCGTTGGGATCACCAGCGCACCTGCTTCCAAGGGCTCTAATTTCCTGTAAGTGTAAGAATTCAGGTCAGACACGGCCCGCGGCCTGCAGCCCCCCTCCCTGCGGAAACCCATAAATAACCCAGCTCAGCCGGCCTGGCCCGGGCACGAGACTTTCTCTCCTCAGCCACCACTGCACTGGGCCTCAGGACATCCCTGCCACACAAGTACAACAATTTCGACTTACAACAGGGAAACTGAGGCCATGGAGAGGAATAGGAGTTTACAATCCTGACCTATGCATTAAAAAGTCCTTTAAAATATGCCTTCCTACACGTCCCCACCCGCTCAAATAAACACTTTTCCTTCAGTCCCCAACTGGCCAGTGACTTATGCCTGAAATCCTTCATTAGTGCAGGGACTGGCAAATGTTTCCTATAAGGGCCAGATAGAAACTATTTTAGGATTTGAGGGCCAGACTCTGTCAATGGAGCCACAGACAGTACAAAAACCTCCTTACAAACACAGGCAACAGGCCCGATTTGACCCAGCCCCACATTGGCCTACCAAGGCCCTCCACCACGCTGCAGAGCCACTGAGTCTAGAACCCAAAAGGAAGATTTAGTAGTAAATTAAGAATAGAGAGTTTAATTGAGCAGGGCAATGAAGCGCACACACACCACCCATTACCCTCCTCCAATTAACCAAACGCTCGGCCCTTAAAAATTACGGCTCAGCACTGACCACTGGATGAAACGGAGGCCCAAAGAGGGGACACCACCTGTCCAGGTTTCCCCAGCTGATCAGACACCTGTCTATTGCTCTTTCCCTGACTTTATGGATCTGTCCTCTAAGCACAAGACACGTGGCATCCTCTCGTTCTTCCCAAAGTTCCTTGTACAGTGGTTGAGATGGAGACAGGTCCTTGTCTGTCTCCCACACTGGACTGAGGGGTTCCCTGGCACCAGGATTTGAAAGCAGATCATCACAGGGTCTCCTATGTCAGGCTCAGGGCCTGCCGCAGTAAGAGGCTTAGGGAGAGTAGTGGAATGGGGGACACGGAGCCCCTATCCCAGCCCTCAGCCTGGGGGTCTACGCTGGCGTTTCCCAGCTCTGGGTCTGCAGATGGCCCCTGAGGGGTGGGGACTGTCCCACTCACTGCAGAATGTTTAGCGACATCTCTGGCCTCTGCAACAAATAGTGGGATACACACGTGCTGCCAAGTTGTGACAATCAAAAGTCTCCAGACGCGGCCAAATGTCCTCTGGGAGGTAAATCACCCCTGGCTAAGAGTCGCTGTCCCCTAAGCCTAGAGCACACCTCCTGGGAGTAAGTTCTCTTCTTTCCTCTCGCAGTCACGGTGTAGTTGGAAACCTGCCCCCTCCCCTCCCCTCAGCAGCCTCAGTCTCCCCAGCCCGAGATGGGTCAGCCGTGAGCAGCAGCTCCTAGAGGGGGCTGGTGGAGAGGGGGTGGCAGGGAGGAATGCGACCACAGCTGCAGGGTCCAAAAGTGCTGAGGAGACACGAAGACGTTTCCCTGTGAGTCAGGGCCCAGGAATGTGTCGCCCAGAGTGGCCACAAGCCAGAGCCCCCCACACGCCACCCCCGTTCACCCCCAGGGCATCTGCCTTTTATTAGAACAGAAAAAGCGGCAGGTGCCAGGTCTCTGAGAGCCCATTAAGGACCCAATAAACTCAGAGGAGGGGGCCGTGGAGCGGGAAGCGTCCCTTGAGAAGGGGCTCTCTGCCCTGGCCCAGCCTGGGAGAAGGAGCATGGGCTCCGATGGAAACCGCGGGATCCCAGCACAGCACTGCCCATTCTGGCTGAGCCACCTCACTGGTCACCTCAGCCCTCTGGCCTACGTCTGCTTCTTTTTCAAATTCTTGTTTTTAAATCTTTATTTGATCAGGGTTTTTTCTGGTTTTGTTTTAATTTTTGCTTGTATTGAAACCAATGTGCTGCAAGCTAAAATCATCTATGGCAAAGCTACTCATTCCTTGCCCAAGGAACAGGCATGAGCTGTTCCTGCCTTGGAGCTCTGGACAGGCCTCAGTATTCACATCTATAAAGTGGGGATCACGTGTGTGTCTTCCCTGCAGGGTTTGGGGGGATTTGAGAGAATGTTGGCCCTTCTTAGCCTTCTCATCCACTATGGTTCCCTGCTTTGGGGCAGCCCCAGCAAGTCCAGACCCCTTATCACCCCCCTCCCACCCTCAGGGCTCTGCCAGCAACTTCCTGAGCTCTCCAGAGCTCCCCAGAGCCCCTCACCGCCCACCACCATTCTCAGGCCCTGGCTCCTCCTCCTGGTCCTGTTTCCACAGCCTCCCACCTGCCCACTCCTCCTAGAAGCCTGCCTGGATGGCACATTTGCAACACAAGTCAAGTGCAAAACGGCAAGAAGCGTTTCCACAGACCCTTGCCCTCAGCGGGGACATGGCCCATGTGCCCAGTACCAGCCCAGGCCTCTGTAAACACCAAATCACTAATCCCCACATCACAGCAACAAGACAGGAACTATTGCTCCCAACTTCCAAATGTGGAAACTGAGGCTCAGAGAAGAGGATTGACATCCTCACAGTTGGTGCACTTTCCATGACGCCAGGAGGCCTAATCCAAATTATTGGAAAAGTTCCTATTAACTCTGGAAACTTCATGAGCAGTTCACGTGCATGATCATTTTTGACTTTGTATATTCTTCTTTTGGATTATAAATTTCTTTTTCTAGCTGCATCAAACCCTTTTGGAAGCAAAATAGATTAGACAGAGAAACCACTTATAGGGAGATAGTAGAGAGGATGCACTTGCTCTGGAGACAGTTGTCACGGATGTGGAGACAGCTCCTGCACACTCACACACATACAACCCTGAAATGATGCGGCCTCGGGACGCTGCGGAGACTCACCAGACCTCCCACTTTGGAAGATCTCAGTATCGCTGTGGAAAGGTAAGCCCAGCCCCAGCCTCATCTTCCCTGAGCCTCTGGGCCTAGAATTGCTGCCACAGCTTTCCCCTCACTCCCGGCCCCAATCCAGCTTCTCATTGACTGGTACAATGGGGATTTTTCATGTCTATAAACTCTGGGGCAGAGGGACAGGTGGCTGTGGTGTCTGGACTGAGTTCTGGGCCACAAGGCAGGAGACCCGAGGCCTGGCCCTGCCACTGCAGGAGACATAGGGGAGGGGGAGTCTCAGGTGCAAGATGCCTCCCCCGGGAGCACCTCCTTCCTCCCACAGAGCCATGTCCTTCCCCCATCTCTACCCTATGAACTCCCAGGCCCAGTGGGCTTGCAAAGCATCGTCCACTGTTTATTTCATTTAATCCAGGAGAATCCTTGTCCTCGCTTTACAAATGGGACAGCAGGGGCTCCAGGAGGGTTAAGTCCTGTGTACAAGCCCACGCGATGTGGGGTGGGGTAGCTTCTCCCACCAGCCCTCGCCCAGGCTCAATCCAGTCTCACCATCTTCCCAGAAGCCCTGGCTCAACAGGGCTCAGTGAGAGCTTGTGGCCAAGAAAGCTTGTCCCCAGGGCCCTGGCCATGCCAGGAAAGTGGCCAGGACCCGCCTAGAGGCTGCAAGGGAGGGGCAGGAGCCCAGAGTCCTCAGGGGCTCCCGTACACAAACTAACCCGTCCGCTCTGTGCCTCTGGCAGGCACTGCTGCCAACAGCAGCCCAGTAGCAGCTGGGTGAGTCCTGGCAGAAAAGCCAGGGTGGGGTGGGGAATAGGGTACTGCTCTCTTGGCCTCGGCTCAGGACCAGAATGGGACAACCCGAGGAGCCCACCTGCACGCTTCCTGGCTGCTGCTGAACCTCTAATTCTCTCTCTCCCTGGGTCTCCCCTCCCATGGGCTGTGCTCTGGGGACAAATATGCCTCTGGACCACCCGAATGGTAACAACGGCCCTGACACCACTAACCCAGAAGGTTTGAATCAGTCTTTTTATTCTTATGAACTCTTCCTTTAATCTCGGAATGTTTGGACGTTCCCTCTGACCCTAGAACCTTAGAGCATGAGGATTTTTTACCCCTTGTTATCAAGATGATGAAAGACCAGAGCTAGATAAGACCTGAAGTCTCCAAAGGATATAAATGAGGAAATTGAAGCCCAGAGAGGGAGAGTGACAGATCCAGGGTCACAGGGTGAGATGGTGGCCAGGCTGGGATAAGACCCCAGTGTGTGGTTCCTCTGAGGCTCTGGAGCCTCTAGCCTTGGAGCAGAGCTGTCCTCTAGGACCCTGGCCCTGACTTCCAAGTCTGCCCACAAAATCCCAGGAGTAAGTTCCCCACCTCTGCCCTGTGGAATGGCCCACAAGCCAGGGCTTATGTCCCAAGCCTGAAGCAGGGTGGGAGGTTCCTCATCCCCCAGCCAGGGTGCCTGGGCCTCCGGTGCCACCCCTGAAATAGCCTAGCTCTTAGCCCAAAGATCAGGTTGCAGCCTCGCTGTCCAGATGGGGCGCCTGGCAGGACGGGAAGCGCTCCCCACCATGCTGCTCCCACCTGCTCCCCCCTCACATGTCAGCGCTTGAGCCAAGCCTTAAATCACAGCCTCCCCCTAGAGGATGCAGCCTTTTCTGGAGGCTACAGGGACAGGAGCACTGGGAGCCGTGCCTGGAGCTGGGGTTTCAGGGAAATGGGTAGGGTTGGCTTCGGTGACTCAAGAAACAGGGGGGCAGAGAGACAAGTGATCTGCAGGTTCTTTTACTGCTGTGGATCTGCTCTGTGGTCTTGGAGAGTCATTTGGCCTTCCTGAACCTCAATTTCCCTGTCTATAAAACAGGGACAGTGTGCCAGCTCATACAGGGGCTGTGACACAGGAGTGAACAAAAGTCCCTATGCACAAGGATTCCCTGTTCAATGGTCAGCAAACTCAGCCCAGGGGTTCTAGAGCTCGTGCAGTAGCCCATGAGCTCTATCCCAGTGGTACTGGGAAGCCAGGAGGAAGGTTTGTGCCATTTCATTTAGGCAAGTCCAAGAAGGCCACTCTGAGCAACCAAGCATTGATCTCCACCCCAGACCAGTAGGGTGGGGATTATAGGTGGGACCAGAAGGTCCACACTCCTCCTCTAACCCTCCCCATTCCCCTGAGATTCAGCAATGTCAGACCCCTGCATTCTTAGGAGCCGAGCTAGCAAGGCTGGAGGGACCAGAATGAAGGGCCTGAATAGCCCAGGAGTCCCAACTCCATCCCTAAGGCAATGGAAAGAAGCTGGTGCCCCAGTTGGCTTCTCACCTGGAGCCTGTGGAGTGAACTGAAGGCTGTGGTATGAAGTCCTCAGTCTCAGGGACACCCCTACATTGCAGGATTGTAACCCTGGAGCTCCAGGAGTGCTGGTGTCTGGGGAAGGGGGGACTGTGGGAGTCCCACAGTAGGGAGTTCCTTCTATTCTAGGGGCCTGAGAGCAGTAGTGATACATCTGACCTTCACCATGACCCCATTTAATCCTCTCAGCATCCTACAAAGCGTGCAGGCAGGGACACTGACATTCAGGGAGACTGAGCAACTTGCCCAAGGCCACATATCTGGGAAATAGTAGAGGTGCCTGAGTCCAAAATTCACATTTTATTTATTTGCTTATTTATTTTTTAAAGATCTTGCCTCACTCTGTCATCCAGGCTGGAGTGCAGTGGTGTCATCTCAAACAATCCTCCCCCTATCCTGGGATTACAGGTGTCCACGGCCACTGCCACTTCCAGCCCCCAGACATTTTATTTTTCTGGGAACAAAATAATAAACTCATTTTTTAAAATCTCATGCTTGGTTTGTTATTAAAGTAGCTGCTCTTTTTCATTTGAAGATTTTTGTTATTTGCTTTTTCAAAATGCAAAACAACAAACGCATATTGGAACAAATGATGAGGTGATGACACAGAGTCACACAAGGTACGCAAAGGTAAATTAGTATCCTACCTCCACCTCCTGGGGTTAGCAGCTTCCAGGGTCTCCTTTCTCTAAGCCCCAGCATGCTCTCACCCCTCCGAGGTCTACCTGTCCTCGGGACAAAAGCATTTCCTAAGAACCTACTGTGTGCTGAGCCTGCACCAAGCAGGGTTACAATGAAATCCTACCTTTCTGCAAGCCATAGTCAAATACACAAACAGGTGCATAGTTGGCTAACGGCTCCACCAGCACAGGGAGGTTGCATTTGTTCACTGATGGGCCCTAAGCTCCCAGAGCAGGATCTGCCACACAGTAGGTGCTCGCATGTACTTGTTGAATAAACAGATGACTTGCCTGAGACCAAGAACCCAGAATCTAGAGTCAGTTCAGGGGAAAGCTGATGTTGAACTCGAGGCACCGTGGGCCACCAAAAGCAGGGGCAGGTCAGCTATCGAGCAGTGTTGGGTGTCAGAATCTGTAGCGTGGCAGTCAGAGCAGGGAGAAGAGTTGATTTGGCACCAACTCAGCCTCCCTGCCCCCACACCTCCCTTCCCAGGGCGCTGACAGGGGGCTCTGAGCATGGCCCCCCATCCGTGGAGCCCCTCCAGCCCCAGACCAGCCAGCCCTGCCTCCCTCCCTCTCCTAAGCCGCCCCAACAAAAGCTGCCCTTGTAGAAGCCCGGACCATTGTAATTAAAAAGGAAACATAATAAAGCCCAGCTCTGAAGCCAAATCCCCATCCCTAGAGCAGACGGATGCCCGGCCCACCCCTCACTGCCCACCGAGGACACACGGCCCCTTTGTGTGCCCTGGGCGACAGCCACTCCTGCCCTGCCCCACCCAGCCACTGCCTCCTTCTTCTCCCTCCCTGCACCCTGCTGACCCTCGAGAGAGCCTAGCCTTCACAGAAAGGAAACTGAGGCCCAAGGAGGCTGAGCCTGAACCCAGCATCTGCCCAGCAGGCAGCCTCTCTGCTGGGCTCCAAGCCACTGAGCACCACCTAGTCATTGAGAGACAGGTCCCAGAGGTGCAGAGAGGTTATCTGTTCCTGAGGCCACACATCAGGGCAGAGGCAGACCTGGGACAAAGCTCCAGGTCTCTATCTCAGCACAAAACTCTCTGCGTGGAGCCACCAGCTTGTCCTGAACATGAAATCTGTCACCCTACAGGGCTATAAAAGTGAGGAGGGCCTCCAGCCTCCCTTCTGTGGCTGGAGTGAAGACCCTGCAGGGCATATGAGAACTCCCTGGGGCTTTCAGGGCTCCAAGACAGGCCTTCCTGCACCAGTAGAAGCAGAGGGTTGGCCCTGAGCTCTCAATAAGGCCTATGGCCAATCCTGTATCATCTCTTCTGGAATTCCAAAAGCCAAGCAGTCTCTCCAAGGCCCCAGCTCAGCATCTTTTCAGACCTGCCAACCTCAGCAACTCCAACCGTCTGAACAGCTTCAGATGTGGAGGTCAGAGCCACCTGGTCCTTTTTGCCTTATCCCAGGGGTCCTTTTCCACTGTCCCTAGAGCCTCAGCTAGGTTCAGCCAGTGGCAAAGCTGTGCACTGGCTGAGGTTGTCTGTGACCTTGCCCACTGCCCCTATCCCATTTCTGCCCCCTGCCTACCTAACCCCAATAACCCGTGCCCAATATACCCTGGCTATTGGGTAATCCCCATAAAGGGCATTACAGAGGCAAATACTCAGAGGGGCGCTGGGAGACATCACAAGCCTTCAAGTGACCATGGACTGGGTCCCTTACTGCACGGTGCAATGTCTGGCACTATGATAGGATACCCGAGAACGCTGCTTCACCACCGAGCACACAGGGGAAGACATTCAGTGAGCATCCACTTGAGATGCGGCATGGCTGGGTGCGCAGGGAGGCAGGTCTGTGTCAAGGATAATTCATAATAATAATAAGCCAACATATTGGGCATTTCCTCTAAGAGTTCTGCCTATGTTGCTTCTGTTTAGCCTCCCTTCCTTTTGGAGAAAATATTCTCATTATTCCCATTTTACAGACAAGGAAACTGTCCAAGGTCACATGGCCAGGAAGTACTAGAGTTTGGGTTCTAAGTCAGGTCTATCTGCACTGACTTCTGCAAGGGGGTTGTAAAAACTATCTAATACCCAGACAATCTGGTCACATGCTGTGGCATCAGGCCTACCCTTTGCACTGCTGACCCTTAAAACTAAGTAGGGGTATAGACATATCACAAATATACCCCTTCCATTTACATCGCCAACCCCTCAAAAGTATGTGCATGTGAGGGTATGTGTGAGTGTATGTGTGCATGTGTGTGTTCAAGTAGGTGCTGGACAGGCCTGGGTCAGGAGCCCATTCATGGTCCAGCTACCTTGGCCAGAAGGATTGAGGAGGGGATGCCCCAGGCACCCAGGGCGGGAAGTAGACTGGATGGGGGCAGTGGGGGACCCCCCGCGCTCCTGTACCCCAGGAGCCAGTCAGGGTGGGTAGGGATTAGGCAGATAATGCCTCTTGTAAGAACAAGGGATTGTTGCGAAGGGGAAACGAGAGTGGGGGGTCGGGGGCCAGTTCAGATTTCTCCTGGGGTGAAAACTGAGCCCCCCGGGAGGAGGCACCCTGCCTGCCAGGCCCTAATCCCTGTAGTTCTCACCAGTACCCCAGAGAAGAGGCTGTTGATGGGCAGTAGATTCCTGAGATTCATTAATTCAGGATTTGCAGGAGGGGCTGCCCTGTGTCCCTCCCTGCAGGCAGCAACCTGAGCAGGGCAGGTGGGTGATGGAGTAGGGGACATTCTGGGAGCCATGGGGAAGGGAGGTGGGGCTGGGGTTCTGGGCAATTGAGGCCCAGGGACACCCCTACCCCCTGCTATTCCGAGCCCTGAAAGGCTGGGGGCAACTGAGGGTCTGGCCTGGGGGTAAAGGCAGCAGAGTCCACCCCCACCCTTGGCACATCCCAGAGCTTTTTCCACAATGTCACCAGCTTTTAGCTACTGAATTTTCCCCCTTCTCTCTATGAGGTATAATTTACATATAGTTAAGTATATAGATCTTATGAGTATAGGGATGCCCGGGTAACCACCGTGAGCAAAGTCTGAAACATTCTGGTCACCCCAGAAGTTTCCCTTATACCCCTCCATGCCAGCTTCCCAGGCACCCCGATCTACTTTCTGTCCCCATAAATCAGAACTTCACTAGCGGCATCCTGCAGGCCACTCTGCTGTAGCTTCACTCCTATGGATGTGTGAGACACTGTGGAGGACTTCGCCCACGCAGAGGGTTCCCTGGGATCTTCCCAGGCCTGAGGATTCGGGGTCTTATGCACTCAATCCTTCAGATTTAACCTGGAGTTTTTAAAATCCCCCCTACCTTTCCTGTGCCCACCCCAGTCCCAGGCCAATCCCTTCTCCTCTCCTGCTGCTTACACAGCCCCGTCAGCCTCCCTGACCCCCATCTCTACTCCAGGGCTGTTTTCCAAATGCTGGTGACCCCTGTGTCTCCCCAGGGCACAGAGAAGGGGCTCTGAGCTTCTCTGCCTGGCGCTCTAGGCCTGAAACAGCTCTGGCAAAGCCACTTTCTCCTTTCTCTTCCATGCCTCTACCCATGCTGTTCCCCCTGCTGAAACACTCTCCCTTGGAAGCCGTCTGCACCCTGCTCTCTCGTGCTGCCTTGCCAGGAGCCTGCCTTGCACTCCCCGCCCTAACTGGGTCAGTTCCCTCTTCGAAGCCAGGTCTTCGGTGCCAACCCCCTTAGCCTGCACCCCTCCCCCACCTTGACTTCCAGCTTCCAGAGATGGTGTCTTGTTCAGTTCTGGATTCCAGGGCCCAAGCCAGGGTTGGCACATAATAAATCTTAGCAAGGTCCTGCCACTGCCTCTCCCCTTACCCTCTTCAGCTCTGGCCTGGCACACACTTGGGCACAGGGAAAACGGACTGGGTTGAATTGAATCAGTAATGTAGCACTGGGGCAGAACTGAGACCCAAAGTGGTAGGATGGGCAGGCAGGAGGGAGTCACACCAGGTTCTCCAAGAACTGGACAGGTCTGTGTCCAAATCCTGCCTCTGGCTGGGCATGGTGGCTCTCTCCTACAATCCCAGCACTTTCGGAGGCTGAGACAGGAGGATGGCTTGAGCTCAGGAGTTCAGATTCTAACAACATAGTAATACCTCCAAAATATAAGAAAAATTATCTGGGCATGATGGTGTGTCTCTGTAGTCCAACTACTCAGGAGGCTGAGGTGGGAGGATGGCTTGAGCCCAGGATTTTGCATTGCAGTGAGCTATGATGGTGCCACTGCACTCCAGCTGGAATGACAGAATGAACTTGGTCCCAAAACAAAATTCCTGCCTCTATAGACTTGGCAAAGTCATCTCAACCCCCTTAGCCTTGGTTTCCCTGTATAAACTGGGCAGCATATAATATACCCTTTACTGGTTTTCTATTTTGTGTGTATGTGTCTATTTGTTTGATTGTTTTAGAGTCCATCAACATTCTTTGTGCAAAATATCTCAGCATAATATTGGTTGTGATCAGGCAGCACCTGTAGCTCAGTGGGTAGGACACCAGCCATGTACACCAAGGCTGGCGGGTTTGAGCCCACCCCAGGCCAGCTAAAATCAACCATGACAACTGCAACAACAAAAAAATAGCCGGCCATTGTGGAGCCTGTAGTCTCAGCTACTTGGGAGGCTGAGGCAAGAGAATCGCTTAAGCCCAAGAGTTGGAGGTTGCTGTGAGCTATGACACCACAGTACTCTACTAAGGGTGACGTAGTAAAATTCTGCCCCTCTCTCTCTCTCTCTCTCTCTATATATATATATATGTAGGCTGTGATTGTCACAATTAAGAAGGTGAGAAGAGAGTGGACAAAAGGCAGAGGGAGGTAAGTCTCCAAATGATAACAACTGGGAAAACCCACTTGTTCCCAGCCCCTCCTCTTAAGACTGGTTATTCCTCCCACCAATCCCAGATTCCCAGTCTTAGGCCCTGAGTCCCTGCTGCCCAACTGTCCTCTGACATTGGCTGACCTGCCTCCCAGCTTGATCAGAGGCTAAGATAATCAAGGCAGGCAGAATCAGGTGGAAAGCTGGGCTTTGCCAAAACACGGAGGCGACCCAAACGTCCATCACCAGATGAACAGATAAACAAAACGTGCTCTAGCCACATGCTGGAGGGTTGCACAGCCTCCAGGAAGTTGCCTATAAGACAGAGGTTACTGACACATACTACAACATGGATGAGCCTTGGGATATTAGGCCAAGAGAAAGAAGCCACATACTATGTAAACTGATCACATTCAGATCATATATTAATACTATATCATCCCATTCATACAAAATGTCCAGCATAAGCCAATCCCCAGAGACAGAAAGCCAACTAGCAATTGGCTGGGAGATGGGAGCATGGGAGGACATTGATACTTAAAGAGTACAGGGTTTCTCTCCTGGTGGTGGAAATGCTCTAACATTGGAGTGGTGATAGTTACGCGCAACTCTGAATATACTAAAAGGTTTAAACTAAGGGTCCTCAAACTTTTTAAATAGGGGGCCAGTTCACTGTCCCTCAGACCATTGGAGGGCCGGACTGCGGGCCCTGGGACGAGGTGGCTGCTAAGCAGGACAGACAGCAGCAGCAAAAACACCTGGTGGGCCGGATAAATGTCCTAGGTGGGCCTCAGGTGGCTGCGGGCCATAGTTGAGGATGCCTGGTTTAAACCGTATAAATAAATGGATTGTAGGGTATGTGAATTATAGCTTAATTGAGCTATTTAAAAATATATATATAGGTGGGGACAGGTGCAGGGAGTAGGCCTCCCGCTGGTGAAGGAAGAGCAGGGGCAGCCGGGTCTCTTCCTTATTCTCTCACCAGCCATGCAGGGAAAGCTGTCACCATACCCATTTTATAGAGCTGAAAGCTGAGGTCATGCAGCTTGAGGCACTTGAGGTCATGCAGCTGGGAAGCTGGAACTTGAAATGTGAGAGAAGGGTTCAGCCCGGGCCTGCCTACTGTGCCCCTCCACGGGCTTCCCTGACACTTCAGGAATGCAAGGCTGGCGTCCCCAATTGGCATGGGTCATACTCCGATAGGCTGTAAGGTAGAGGGAGCAGCCACTGTGCCAGCACCAGCCCCGGGCAGGTCCACACAGGTGTGGGCATCCCAGCTCTGCCCCGGCTGCTGCCCAGCCCTGCACCCTAGGCAAGCCCAAGCATCTGGGAACACCTGCCCCACCTGATGGGAATCCCCTGGGTGCCCAAGGTGCCAGGCGCTTTGGGGGGTGGCATCTGGGAGTGGGGCAAAGGCCAGGTACAGGGGGTAGGCAGTGTGTGGCTCCAGAAGGTATGCAGGCCATATGCACTCATGTGATCTGTGAGCATTAGGTGGGGAGGCTGTGCCAGCTGGGGGTGCCAGTGTGTCTGGGGTGTCCTGCTTGGGCCTCAAAAAGGCAAACAGAAAGACGGAAGTAAGGATCACAGGGGTGTAAGAGATGAGCCCAGGGACACGGAGTGTGAAACTATGGGATACCTGGGAGACAGATGCAGGGTGCCCTGAGCAGAGGGGAACAAACGGTAGACCAGTAAGAAGTGGGCATGAGTGTCACCACAGGGTGGGGTATGCACACTCCCTAGGGTCCCCTCCTATATGGCTGTCACCTCCTTTATTTTTCTCTCTTCCTCTTGACTCCCCATCAGCACATGAGTGTACCGAGGACAGACAACCCACCAAGCCTACCTGTCGCTTACAAACTATGATGCGTCAGAGAGCATTCACTCCTGAGCCTCGCTTTACACATCTGTATAGCAGGGATAAAAGACTTTAGGAGGTTGCTGACAACATTAAAAAGAGTAAATGGCAAAATACAGGTGAAGAATTCAGGGGCCAAATGCGTGAATAAATGAATGACTGAACAGCGGGGCGGATCAGAGTCACTCCTCCTTCCTCAATTTTGCCCTGGCCACTGCCCTCTAGCCAAGGCCCCAGAAAGTTCCAGGCTCGAGGCAGCTCTGGGAAGTAGGAGACATCTGGGGTCAGGACCCACCCTCCTGGGCAGGCAAGGGCGAGCCACAGGGATCCAGGACTCTCGGGGAGCAACGCCCAGAACTCCAGGTGCTTCACCCCTATGGGGACAGGTGGAGATGGGAGGACAGGGTGTGGGCTCATTACAGACATGTATTCATTCAGCAAACCCCTTCCAGGCACTAACTCTGTGCCAGGGCCTGTGCCAGGCACTAGGGATGCCAAAAGCAACAGGGCTCCCACCCCTGCCCTCAGGGCATCTGGCGAGGGAGGTTTTAATCCTTTGTGTGCAGTGATGGAATCACAGAAACCCAGGAGTGACAGGGAATGACAGGCCCTGGAGCCAGCCTGGGAAGCCCAGCAAAGATTTCTGGAGCAGTGGGTCTGAAGATACGACTCCTGAGCAGCAGTGAGCAGGTGTTCAAGGCAGAAGGAACAGCTTGAGCAAAGGCCTAGTGCTGTGTGAGCGATCCTCTGGTGTGAGGGAGGATGGACACAGCACTGGAAAGGCCTGGGCGCCAGCAGCAGGTGTGACATATAAGGTTCATGCCTAAGGCTCAGTCCCCTCTATGAGATCAGATATTATTAACAATTGTCATCCTCATCCATCCTGACAGAGGTCTCATGATTTGTGAAGTGCTTTCATATCCAAAACCTTACTTGGTCCTTGTCGCAATCCTCCACAGAAGTGGGATAAAAACCTCGCTTATCCCTTTTGACTTTGGCCATCAGGAAACTCAAAGGCTAAATTTCACACTTGGCATCCCAGAAACCTCTTCTCATTCTACACTTTCTTTTCTCTCTCCTTCCCCTCTTTTACTTTGATTGTGTCCCTAGAAGTCTTTGGGGAAGTAAGGGTACGAAGAAGGGGCAGATCAATTGCCACCTGGTGACACATTTTCCTGGGGTCCGGGGAGGATGTGTGCATGCTCTGGTGCATGTCTGATTCATAAGAGCACGTGTGTGCAGGAGTCCACAAGGAATGAACACATGTGGAGGGGGGATGTGCTCAAGTAGCCGGACAACTGCGTCCAGCCTGGAGCTGCACACACGTGAGAATACAGGTGTGCAATGGCCTCGGTGGGCCTGGCAACACACCTGGACCCAGCCAGGCCCCCAGGTCTACCACACTCTCTCCTATCATCCCTTCCAGCAGACTCTTCACAATCTCTGCTTGGCACCCTGCCACCTCCCAAGAAAACTGAGGCCCAGAGATGGATATCACCTGCCCCAAATTCCTCAGCAAGGCCAGAATCGGGGTCTCTGAAACCCTAATTTAGAGACATGCCACCTTCACCTCCAGCACTAGCCCTCCCCTGCTGTGTGACCAGGGGCATGTCACTCACCCTCTCTGGGCTTCTGTTATAAGCTGGCTTCCATACCCACAGGCAGCTGCTTGAAGAGCTTAGAGAGGCTTGTTAATGCTGGTTGATGTTAAGCAATGAAGATCTCCCTCCCTGTATTTCACCTTTGAAAGGAAGCAACTTTCAGCCCCTTTGGCTGTGAAGAAGGTGTCCAAGATTTAGTACAGGAAGAGCCCTGACTATGGGGCCACATGTCTGTGCCTCAGTGGCCTTACATGCCGGATGGGAAGGAGAATGCCCTCTATGACCACTCCCTCCCACTTTCTACAGATGACCCTCATGCCATCCTCCTCCCAGCAATGGAGGGCACTATCAATATGCTCATTTTACAGATGAGGATATCGAAGCCCTGGCCACATGGCTCCCGGGTCTAGGAAAACACACAGCCCAAGTTCTTAGCCACTACCCTACACCACCTCTCAGAGTGGAAAGTCTCCTGCACACAGCAGGGGCTCCCCAAGGGTCAGACCCCTCTGTCTCCCCCATGCCCCAGAAGGGGCACATCAATTGCCATCTGGTGACATATTTTCAGAAGAGGCCCAGACACCACCCTGGGAGATGTAGGGCTGGGCATAGCACTAGCAGGGTCCCACTGGGCCTGTTTCGGCCACGTGTGGTCAAAGCAATTAATGACACAGCCTAATGGTAGAAGGTGCCAAAAACACATGTATTTACAAACCAGCTACTGCCCAGCCAAGCTGCAGCCCAGGGTGGTTGCGAAACAAGGCCTGGCAGGTGGGCCTCGGAGTCAGCTCCCAGGCCAGTGCTGGATCCCACATTGGCACCATCTGAGCCATGGACACCAAGGGCCTATTAGGGACATTGCAAGCAGGCAGGTGACACTCAGAGGGCAGCTATACAGCACCATGCAGTCAGCCTCATACTCTCTCGGCCCTTGCCCCTAGTCTCCCAGCTGCAAAGCCAGGGGCAGGGCTGGGTCTGAGGGAGCCCTCTGAGACTCTGTCTCCTCCTCTCCCAAGGTCACATCCAGCTTTGAAAGGAAAGGAAGAGACAAGGGAAAGATCAGGACTTAAAACACTCCAACCACACCCTCACCTAGACACTCTCATACCACAAACACTCCCAGTCACACCTCCCCACACCAGGAACAGCCCCCCACACACACCCTTACCCTCCCACACCAGGAACAACTCTTGAGTTTTACTCATTATATGACTTTGAGAAAATAACTTCATTTCCATTGTGCCTCAATTTTTACCACTGTGAAATGGGATAATAACAGTGCTACCCTAGCATGGCTATTGTGAAGAGAGACAACACAGTGGGTGTAGAGCAGCGGTTCTCAACCTGTGGGTCGTGACCCACAGGAACTGTATTAAAGGGCTGCAGCATTAGGAAGGTTGAGAACCACTGGTGTAGAGCATGACAATCTGTACAGCCTAGCACGGCTTTTGGGGGTGGGAGTGAGGGAGGGTCCTGTTTTGTAGCACTGGCCAATTTCCATGGTGTAAATACATTCACCACGATCAAGTTCAAGCTACCAACATGAACACAAAATTGGGAAGAAGTGAAAAGTAGCACACTGTCCTATATGGTATTTCCAACACAGATAGAAGTAAAGAGCTTTAGAATAGATAATATTCTATTGCCTATTAGCCACTACAGATAATAGTACAATTACTAGGAAGCAATGAACTTTGAGTATTTATTACCTCTCTGTTTGAAATATGATTTGTTTAATTATAAATTTACATAATTTTACTTTGAGTGATGGCTGTGCCTAACCATCAGCTCGCAAATTCCTGAGGATTTAACAATCAGCTCCTGCAAGCCGGCACAAGCCAGCTCCCGCTTGCCTCTGATTTTACTATTCATATCATATCACACCTCCTTGCTTTTGCATAAGCCATTTATTCTGCTTGGAATACCCTTTCCAGCACACCTTTCTCTCAGCAAACTTCCCCTGTTTCCACGATCATCTAGATAATATAATTCTTTTTTTCTTTCTTCTAATACAATTTCATTTGGGACAATAGCCTGGGGTATGGGATAATGTAATTTTTTCTTCTCTGTGAAGAAACCACGTAAGATTCATTAGAATCTCACTGAACCCTATGACTCTATGAGGTAGATGTTTGTGGTCCCATTTTTCAGATGAGGAAACTGAGGCTTGGCAAGATCTGTCAGCTGAATGGTAACCTTGGTGGTGCCAGGCATTGCCATCCATAGAGACAGGTGGGCAGGTGCTTTCCCAACATGGTTTGGAGAGCATTTCACTCACCCGCTTGCGTTTCCTCCTCCTAAGCCTTTGACCTAAGCACTAGTGCGCCATCCCTCGGGGTTAAACATTGCCCTGTCTGGGTAGCTTGGGTATAGGAAACTGGCGGAGGCCCCTGGGATTGGCCAGGCAGAAATTAGATAGGCTGAGGGAGCTAGTGGCTCCCTGGGACCCACTGCCAACATGTGGGGAGCAGAAAAGAAGGGGAGGGCTATGCACAGGGAGGCACTGACCGCCTGTTGGCCTGGGGGAGAAGCTTCTAGAGGAATGTAAGCTATGAGGGAGGAGGGGGCAGGCAGGCCCGGACAGTCGCAGCACGGCCCCCTGGGGAAAGTGGTGGGGGAAGGGGAGCATAAGCCAGAGAAGACCCTGGCAGGGCCCTTGGCCTTGGTGTCTGCCCCAGACAAAGCAATCCTAGACTCATCCATCATGGGGGCTGAGAACCCCAGTGGGGGAGGGGGCAACCAGTGGGCCCACAGCTGCCTGGTAAGGGTGGCTCTGCCCTCCCTGGGCCCTGCTGAGGCAGGAAGGTGGCACAGGGAAGCCAGTGGGGTGTGGCAGACAGAATTGTGTTCACACCCAGCCCAACCACTTCCTGGATGTGTGACCTGGAGCATGGTACCGCCTGGCCTGAGCCTCAGTTTCCCTTCCTGTATTCCTACCTCTCAGAGTCATGATGAGACACATAGGTAGTAGCCAAAATGTCTATCCCACAATAGGCAGAGTCACAGCCAGCACCTACAGGAGCTTCCCTCCGAGCTCTATGCCGTGAGCTATACAGGGCCCCAACCTTCAGTTTCACGACAGCCCTAAGAAGGTGATATCCCAACATTGCACTGGACAAAAGCAAAACTGAGGCACAGAGGTTAAGGGATATTCCAGAGTCACATAGCCCCGCAGCTAAGAAGCCAAGAGTCCGGCCCTGACCCCTGCTCTGTGTCCCCCAGGCAGCAGGCCACTTAAGGACAGAGGTGTGCCCCATTTCTGAGTCCTTTTTTTTTTTTAATTTGTTTTTTATTAGATCATAATTGTGTACATTAATTCTCTCATAGGATGCATTTCTGAGTCCTTAACCTCGAGCACAAGGACCAGCAGGGAACAGTGCTCAGTGACTGATGAATGAACAGAGGTACCCCCTAAATGTGATTCTCTGGGTCCCACATTGTCAGGCCCCTGCCCCAGCGATCCCTTACATTTGAGACCAGGCTTACATTTGTCCCCCATCCCCATCCAGCAGCCGGGCCTCCCTGTGCCAGCGTAGACCCTGCCCTCTGTGTCTAACCCAGCCCAGCACTGAGGGGCTGCGCTGTGTGGGCAGGCCTATCTTTCTCTGGCCTCAGTTTCCCACCTTACCAGTGGGTGATGGGGAGAAGTCAGACCAGAGGAGGAGCTGAAGGTGGGTGAGGAGCATCCTGCCACAAGGACTCAGGCCTAAGGATGCTCACGACCCCCACCAATTATCATTACAAAACCCAGAGATGACCCAAGAGTGCCCCCCAGGCCTTGGGGACCGGGAGGAAGCTGCCTAAGACAGTCCAGGAGAGGACTGCAGGCATGAGCAGGGAGTGTCAGGGCTGTCCCCTCTGCCACCAGGTCCCAGCCTGTGTACACAAACACACACACCCCAAGCCAGGCCTACTGTGCCACACCCTTTCTCCCCATACTCCCTTTCAAAGGCTGGAACCCTGGGGTCCTCACACTGCTGGGGGGGGTCAGGGGTAGGGACCTCACAAATGCAGGGTGCAAACACAGGGCACCATGCAGATTGTGTTTCATTTTCCACTCTGCCCTCCCTACAGGACAGATGAGAAGACTGAGTAGCCCAGAAAGGTGAGGCAACTTACCCAGGGTCACACAGCAAGGAACGAGCAAAGCCAAGACCACAACCAAGTTCTGCACATCTGGCCTGCTCCAGACCTGTGCTCCCACTACAAGGCAACTGTCTGTGGCCTATGGCAGGTCACATGTGCTCCTGGCATCCTCTGTCATGCACATGTGGCCCAGGTTCTAGAACTGTGGTCACTGGGGAAGGAGAGAGCCGTTCAACCATTCTGAGTCTGGGTGATGGCAATAGTGGCGATGAAGGAGGAAGGGGAATTCTCAGAGGGGCCAGCCCAGAATAGCAGGGTCCAGGTGTGCAGCAGAAAAAAGAAACTGGGACTCAGTCTTGCATTGGGATTCACTGGCTGTGTGGTCTCAGGACCTCTCTAAGCCTCAGCTCAAGAGCCCAGTAGAGGTAGAAGCCCTCTATCTAGTGCTGACATGAGAGTTCATGGAGGCCCACCATGCAGAATGCCTGGCACCCCTTAGCTGTTCTGTGATGGCTTTCTATGCCCCTATCCTCTCCAGATGTGAGTCCAGCACATCCTTTGTCCATGCAGGCTGTCTCTAAGGCTTCTCAGCAAAGACCAAGTGGATGTCCCAGACCTGCTCTGGTGGAGGAGTCAGGCACAGAACTCTCACTGGCACTGGGACAGGAGGACAGGTAAAGCCCATGCTAATCCCTGTGCCAGCACCAGGCTCCAGGCTTACACGCAGCTGGGCCATGAATAGGGCTGTGTTTCCTCCAAGGACCTTCCTGAATGCCAGTGGCACTGGCCTCTGGGAGCCCCTGAGGAGCTGGGGAACCAAGAGCCCAGACATCCTGGAGCAGTGAGGGAAGGGGTTGCTGGCCATAGGAGCTAGCCTGATACCCACCACCTTCTGGGCACTGGACACAAACAGCCTCTTTAGAGAAAGGTGACTGGACCTCCAGAGCCTCAGACCGTGCCTAGCACCCAGGAGCCTGGGAGGTGATGGATGGATGGATGGGTGGACTTGGATTCTGAACACTTCTGTGGTGGCAGCTGTCAGTGTGTCACCCATACCCACCATCCTACAATCTTCTCACCACATGTCCCTGTGACTCTCTGCCACTCTAGTGAGGCTAGAAGTGCCTGGAACACCTTCAGCCCAACACAGATGGGAGCTGAAGGACACATATCCCAGCTGCCCCCCAACAGAGGAACAGTGCGGTGGCACGTTCTGCACACTTTCCTGGAGGCTTCTGCTGGGACTGAGCCCAATTGTCCCCAGCGCTGTACCCAGTGCACACCCCTGATAGCTTCTTTCCCTTTCCATCTCTCTTCCCAACTCGCCAACTTGGACCTCTAGAAATCACCTCCCAGGTAAACTGTTTTCACTCCAATTCTTGACTCAGGGTTTGCTTTGAGACTCAACTAAAGACAATCACCCCTGTGGTTTGCCTGTTCCAGGACCTTGGACAAGTCATTCAAGTTCCTATGCCTCAGTTTCCTCATCTGTGAAATGGGGATAATTACCTAACATTCACAACAGACCCCTGTGTTTGGCCCTGGGTAGGGTCTACCTTGTGTCCCACTTCACACTGGGGACTAGGGGCACAGGGAGCAGCCACAGTCCCTGCCCTGGAGGAACCCACTAAAGACGATGGAGAGGTTGGGTACAAGAACAGGCCACAGGGCTGGAAGAACTACAGTCAATCCCTAGCTCTACTTATCCTCACTGGGTGCTCCTGCGTAGGCTACACAATTGCCCTATGCCTCTGTTTACCTTTGTGTAGGAGGAGATAGTAAAAGAACCCACTTCACAGGGCTCCTGTGAAGAGAAAGAGAGAAAGCAATAGAAATGTCCCGCACAGGGCCTGACCTGCAGTGTGTGACAAAGGGAAGGCAGTGCCATTGTCACTGTAGTTAAGAAGAAAATGCATAAAGCAATGCAAATGTGAGATTGCATAACTGACAGTACAGTTGTGAAATAGAGGGAGGGAGTGGGTGCCTTAGCAGTTCAAAGAAGAGTCTTATCAGGTGGCCCAAGAACGAGCTGAGATGAGGAAAGCCTTAAGCAGGAAAAGAATCCTTGCTGGCCTTGAATTTCACTCTAAATTATAGATTGAAATTCCCAGCACCTGAAATTTTACTCTTAGACATGCATTCCTTTTGCTGAGACATTGTCCTCTCAGGCCTTGAGCTAGACCTTGTCCCCACCCTACAACCCATGATCCCATCACTTTCTCAGAAGGCCTCACAGATTCTG
Source organism: Otolemur garnettii (assembly GCF_000181295.1). Classification (NCBI taxonomy): domain Eukaryota; kingdom Metazoa; phylum Chordata; class Mammalia; order Primates; family Galagidae; genus Otolemur; species Otolemur garnettii. The sequence goes on from NW_003852404.1 coordinate 3,211,235, forward strand.
TGACTTCACTGGGCTATTCCCTCTGCAGGCCTACCTATACCTGTGCCTGATCCTCCCCCCAGAGATGAGAGAGGCTTCTCTGAGTGCCACTCATGATGATCCTCTCTGGTCTGGCCAGCATGACATGAATAGGCAGAGGAGGCTAGACCAGCTGTATCACGTGCCTCACAGGGCTTAGTAAAAAGGCAGTGTCCCAAGCCCTGCCCTCTCAGATTCTGCTTCCCTAAATCTGGAGTGAGGCTCAGCCATGTTAGATAGCCACTTATTTGGTCCATCTTATACCCTGTATTACATACAGGGAAGCCGAGGCCCAAAGAGCTGATAGCCCATATCAGCATTCCTAATTCCCTAGCCTCATGCTCACCAAGACTTCCTCTTCCCCTTTGGACAACACCTGCCTGGGGCGGAGGGGGGGGGGGCATCAGCTAGCACCCCCTGCCCAGTCTATGGGACACAGAGCTGTCACAGGGCCGCCAGGTGTGCAGCCCCAAAATGCCTCTCAGAGACTCTGCCAGCATTTGGCAGGTGGCAGGGCCTAGGTGCGGGGGAGGAAAGGGCCCAGCCTTGAGTATTTAAATATTTGCTTTCTTAAAGAATGACATTCTTTGGAATATTAGCCAATTTGTATAGAATTAGTCAGCGCCTGGCCCCCTGGCTGCCACGGGAGGATTCCAGGCAGGAGGAATGTACCTGCAGCCTCGCCTGATGCAGAGGCTCCAGCAAGTCAAGTCCTGGCACAGGATCTGCCCACCTGCCTGGGACTGGGAGGGGAGGGAGGTGACAGCTGGGCAGGTAGGGATCTCAGACACTCCTGGGCAGCCTGTGCCCTACACAAATCCTGAGATACAGCCACCATAAAACTTCTTGGGAGCAGCAGAGCTGGGGCCACTCACTTTTCTGTCACATATATGCACACTCACACGTCCTGCTGAGTAAGCTTAGGGCCCCAGTCCCTCCCCAGGAAGCACTGGGAAGGGCCACAGGAAAAGCTATTGTGCCCTCTGCCAGAGTTCCAGAAAAGACCCTGGAATTTATACAAGAGCTAAGTTCAAATCCCAACACTACCTCTTAACTTAGTGTATGGCCTTGAACAGACACTTTACCCCTCTGATCCTCACTTTTCCCATCTGTAAAATGGGAATAATACAAGTGCTCACCTACAGTCATGTATATGATTGTGCTTTGGGACCCTGTGAAGTGGTGTATATATCCTGGGAGTCAAAGCAGTACTTTCTAGGATTTGGCAGACAAGCCATGCTCCCTCCATCTATAATACATGTATTTATGTTGATTCAGTTAGCAAACACTTAGTGAACACCCACTGGGTGACTTTGAAGGCACTATTCCCGTTTCTTGAGCCTTAGGATCTTCACTTATAAAATGAGCAGGTTAGAGCACAGCCTCTGACATCCCTGCTATCTTCCATGTTACGCATCCACAATGATCACTCATGCAAAATTCTCTTACTACCAAGAGGGAGGTGAAAATAAAGGAGTTCATGAGAGGACAATGTCTAAGCAAAAGGAATGCATATCTAAGAGTAAAATTTCAGATGCTGGGAATTTCAGTGTATGACTAAGAGTGAAATTCAAGGCCAGTAAGGATTCCTCTATCATAGAAGCCACCATTACTGGATGGGCTAAATTACCACTTACAGGCTGTGTGGGCTTGGTCAAGTTGTTAACTTTTACCCCTTAGTGTTCTCATCTGTAAAAATGGGTGACAATATTGGTTTCACAGGATAGTTTTAAGTGTTAAGGGAGATAATACATGCGATCCACAAGTTGAGCAGAATCACTCCCTTCCAAGTTTTTTCCCCATTCTTCCTAAAGTAACTCTGTCCTTCCTCAGTCACTCATTCAACACTCAGCACATGTGCGCTGAGAACCCACTAAGCCCTGAGCATTTCCCTAAGGCAGGGGAGTGTCCATGAGCCAGCAGATGAGGCTCCTCCTGCTCTTAAGGGTCTCATGTTCTAGTTGGAGACAAGAAAAGGCAACAAATAAGACCAAGACGCAGGGCGACCTGAGAGAATGGGATGATGGGACCTGGAAGAAGGCCCCTCGTGGGAAGCAATGTTTGAGCAGAAACCTCAGTTAGAAGTAAGAGTAGCCCCAAGAGGATCAGGGGAGAGACGCTTCAAGCAGAAGGGAAGTCTATGCAAAGGTTCTGCAGCACGGACCAGCTTGGTAGGTTTTAGGGACAGAAACGCCACGTAGCTAGACCTTGTCAAGGGAGCAATGAGGTTAAGAAGGAAGCTCACGCCATTTTATTACCCCAAGGTAGGTTTTCATTCCTTCCGGCATCCCCATCACCCATTTCCTGGATGGCAGGAGACCCAGGACACAGTGGGCAGAGACCTCAGGCTCCTTCAAAGAAGCAGGTCAGACACTATGGATCCTCCCACAGCCGTGTCAATTTTTTCTGAATTTGTGAAACCCATTGAGTCTTTTTTTCCAAGGGTGAGGGGCACCATGCTGGGGTAGGATGAGACCCTGAGGAGTTCCCTCCTAGGAGTGGGGATGCTGTGGGCAAGAATGTGGGCCCCTTTGGGAGCCTTTCAGGCCAAAGTCAGATCTTGAAAAGGCTCAGCCCCATGGGTGGGGATTAGACTAGCTGCAGGGAACCACTGGGATTACGGCAAATCCCTGCAGCACAAAGCCAGGCAGGCCACCCCCCAGCCCTCACTGCCACCCCAGAAAGCCCCCCAGCTGACCTCAACCCCTGTTGGAAGCTAAGCCTTTGTCCTTTCCTGTCCATCAGCTCAGAGGGCTGTGGAGGTGAGACCCTGGGCCAAAGCTTTAGGGAGTGGGAGGTCCCAAATCAGCCACCACCCTAACCCTTTTTCTTCCTACCTCGTGACCCAGATGCTAGCTACCCCTCCCCACCTCCGGTCTGCTCAGAGGTTTCCAGGCCTAGAACCTCCAAATCAATGCCCACCCTGCAGCCAGATGGGATTCACCCTGTATGCACCCTATTCCAAACTGGTAGCATTAAAAAATTTTTTTATTAAGGTCTAACACACAAAGATGGGGACAAGTCATAAATCTTCAGCTCAAGAAGCCCCCTTCGGACCCCTCCTGGTCACCCCACCCATCCCTGCCCAAGGGTAACCCCTATCCTGACTTCTATCACCATGCATTCGTCCTGCCTGTCTTTGTACTTCATGTGAATGGAGTGTCACAGTACATGCTGTGTGGGCCAGCCTCTTTCTGTCAACAGGTTTGGTAGATTCATCTCCATCGTTGCCTGTAGTGAGTTCATCCTTCCCATTGCTGTGTAGTATGGAATCCTGTGACTATACCATAATCTACTGTTGACACACTAAAACAAGTGTGTTAGTTATCTACTGCTGCATAACCAATTATCCCAAAATTTAGCAGTTCAAAACAACAATGAACATTTATTATTTCATCATTTCTAATGGGTCAGGGATTCGCAAGCAACTCAGCTTAAGTGGCTTTGGCTCTGGGACTCTCAGGGGACTGAAATCTAGATGTCAAGTCAGATGGCAGTCGGTGGAAGGCTTGACTGAGGCAGGGACATCTGCTTCCAAGCTGGCTCGCTCCCATGGCTGTCAGTAGGAGGCATCAGTTTCCCACCAGATAAGCCTTTCCATAGGACTGCTTGAGCATCCTCACAACATGGTGGCCAGCTGCCCCCAAAGTGAGTGATGCAAAAGAGAACAAGGAGGAAATTGCAACAGCTTTTGTGACCTACTCTTAGAAATCATACACATGTGCCATGAAGAGTCTTTATACCCACACTCAAGGGAAGGAGAATTATACCACCTCTTGAAGGGAGGAACACCAATGAATGTGATGGCTCATGCTTATAATCCTAGCACTTTGGGAGGCCAAGGTAGGAGATCACTTGAGGCCAGGAGTTTAAGACCAGCCTGAGCAATATAGCAAGACCCCACCTCTACAAAGAAAAAATTTTTTTAAATATTAGCCAGGCATGGTGGTACAAGCCTGTATACCCCTTAGGAGACTGAGGCAGAAGGATCACTTAAGCCCAGGAGTTTGAAGTTGCAATGAACTATAATGGCATCATTGCACTCTAGCCTGAGCAACAGAGCAAGTTGCTCTCTCAAAAACAAACAAGGAAACAATTCCTTTTTATATCAAGTTCAATGTCTTCAAGTTCGGAGGAATGAGGCCAATATTTCCTCCCACAGCTCAATCAACAGCTCCATCGGTGCAGTGGGTAAGGGCATCCCTCTGCGTGACAGACCCAGATGGGAAAGGGTGTCCCTCTGTGTGACAGCCCCAGGTTTGTGCCTTGGCTTGGCCAAGAGCCTCTCTGAGCCCCAAGTTCTTGCTGTGAAAAACAGGGATAACAATGGTGCCCAGGTGGGCAACCCTGAGGACCAAATTCCCCCGAGAAGTCCCTTATCCCAGAACTCCATTCCCTGATGGCATTTATTTTACCATCTTTAGTGTGAAGTCAAGTCAAAGGCTTGAAGATTCAAAATAAAGGAGACAAATCTTTTTATAGAAACTCCATTGTCTTTCTTGCTTCCCCAGCAGCAGTGTGGCCTGAGGTACTCAGCGTCCCCTCCCATCACTGTGCTTCCAGCTGACTCCCCTGCTGTGGAACCGAGACCCCAGCCACACGGGGCACAAACGCCCCTTGGATGCTGCTGGTGCCCAGATGCCACCTGTGCCATCCACCGCCCACTTCCTCCTCTCAAGCAAACACACGTGGAGCATCTGTGCCAGGCACTATGGAGCTGCCACCAATACACAGCAAAGTAGAAACGGCTTCTACCCCCCAGGGCTGACCTGTCACAGAGAAAGCAAACTGTAAACACCCCAAGCACCTGGCTCCTGGTCCTCCAAGGTAGAGGTGGGGACGGGTACCTCCCTAGAGCTGGGAGGGGACCAGGAACCTGGCACCAAAAAGCAGCAGCAAGAGTCAGCATAGTGCTACTGGGGCTGAAGAGGTGGCAGGGCCCAGACCCATGGCAGACGGGTTGGTGCTTGGGCACACTCTCAAGAACAGAGGAGGCTGAAGACAAGTTTTATGCCAAGAAACAGCACGGCCCATTGATGCTTTCAAACACGCAAGGAACAGATTCCTTAGCATGCTCTCTGGTTCCCCTCAAAATGTTGACCATTCCTGCCGGGCCAAGGAGCCCTCCATGCCAAAGAAACCTGTTTCTTGACCATTTCCTATCTGTGTGACCTAAGCCAGGTTGCCTGCCACTCTGTGCCTCAATTTCCCTGGGGTTTCCTAGTGGAAAGGATGGGGTCAGGGGACAGAAGCTGAGCTCATGCAGGCACATGGCCCACATCACAGACAACAGGTCTCACAGTGTCCCCACCCCCGCTTATCCCCTCCGTCCCCTTCTCAGAGGCTTCGGGGACATCACAACGGGCTCTTCCTCCCCCACCCTGCTAGCACCATGGCAGGAAGGCTCCTGCACACGCCTTCCCCCTCCACCCTGTTTGCTCCTCCTTCCCACCCTCCCACCCTCCCGCTCCACCCAACCCCCAGGGACTGACCGGGAGAGGCTATGGCATAAATCCAACCAGTTTGATTCTAAGCCCAACTGCCAGGCTGGGAAGGGAGGTCATTGCTGTAGGCTGAGTCCCCACAGTGGCCCACTTACTATTGCTGTTACACTTTAGGGCCCCTGGTTGTCAGTGGGCCACTGGGCCAGGCACCCGACCTGTACAATCACCTTGAATCCCACAATAAGCTGAAGACAACAATATTATTCAACTCCATCTTCTAGGCGAAGAAACTGAGGCTCAGTCGTGTTTGCTCAAGGTCACATAACAGGACTGAAGCCCAGGATCATCCCTTTCAAAGCACCAATCAATCTCTCTCTCACGGGTGCTCATTCATGCCACCGCACATCACTGCCACCATTCTTCAGCAGGCTGCTGTTCTCCCCACCGCTTCCTGTGCATCTGAAACTGCGCTAAGAGGCTCCTGTGAACAGTCTCGGTCAGTCCTCACGCAAACCTATTTTGGAGATGGAGAAGATAAGGCCCTGAGAGGCGGAGTCAGGTGCCCCAGGTCACTCAAAGCTGGGGTTTGAATCCAGAGTCTTCTGCGGGTGCTGGGAGACAGCGTGTGAAGGACTGGTTCCCGTAGCCCATGCGACATAGCCAGACCTCCAGAGTTGTGCCACCAGGAGCTCCAAGACTATGGGTCCACCATTACCTCTCCTCCAAGTCTGATGTGACTTAGCTGGGACCCCAGCCCCTACCCCACCCCCACGAGGACCTGGCTGACCCAGCCTTACCCTACCTGGCCTCTGGGGCTCTCTCTGACCATGAGGCCCCCACCCTCAGGTTCCTGGGCCCCAGGCTCTTCTTTTCTTCTTTTACTTTGAGCTGAGCAGGTTAAAAACATGCCAAAAATGAGCCCCCTCTCGCTTTGGTGCACTCACATAATGTGCGGCAAGGAGGGCTGCATTAATCGCTCGGGACCCACATTTTTCAGTGACATTAATCTCCAGCCGGAAAAGCCTCTCTGGACGGTTCTTTTCAGTCTGAAGGCACTTAACGTTGGCCAGGGGAGCAGAAGGGGCCCGCCTGGAATTCCTCTCTAACTCCCAAACACCACACCCACCAACCCAGCCCAGCCAGCTCCCCTGGCTATGGCAGGGTGGGGGAGATGCCTGCAGGGGATGTGGGGGAGGCAGGGGGCGGGCGTGCTGGAGAGTGAGCCGTGGGTGTGCCGTGGTGGGCGCGGGAAGGTGAGAAAGGCTGGGTTGCCGCTATCGCTTGTTCCTGTGAGCACAGTGTCCAAGTTCACACCCTCTACTCAAAAACATGCACTCAGGACATGCATACCAGTACCTCTGAGGTGACATGCACACGGGTGCCTACATGGGCATGTCCTGGTGTGTGTGTGTTTATAACCGAAAGTGTGCAACTGTGTGAGAATATGTGTACAGAAGAAACTGTGACTGTGGCTGGGAGCAGAGCTGGGTGTGCCACACTTCAGGTGTATGTGTGATTTCTGTGTGTTGTGCACACCTTGTTTGAGCAAGATGGTGCTAGAGTGTGTTCACTGCAGCACTGGACCAGGGCTCCGGAGCTGCTGAGTGCCTGCGTGACTTGGTGAGGTGGAGGGGAGGCAGTGATCAGGCCTGGGGTAAGTCAGAGGATTTGATGCCCCTCCCATGCACACATGATGTGTTTTGACATAAGTGAACACAAACTACAGGCTGGCCGCTGTGACAGCAACAGGGAGGCAGGGTGAGAAAGGTGTGGAGTGCTGGAGCCTGCGAGACCCACTCACAGGCGGCGACGGCATCTTCTCAACTCCACCTTCAGCAACTTCACCTTGGTGACTTGAAATTGACCATTGTGGGAGTATTTACACCAGGGGAATAAGTAAATGCCAAATCAGGGGGCTTATTGTTAAATATTTACCTGCACCTCACTGGGTGAAACATAGTCCATCCTCAATCTATTAATAGCTGGATCCCATGAGCACTGATTGTTCACACATGAGTATCTTTGTGTGTGTGTCTGTGCACCCCAAAGTAGCTCCAAAATTATGTGGGAGCAGCACGCAAGATTAGAACACAGATTCACAGTAGAAGGACAGAAGAGTGCAGCACTCCATGGATGTCTCTCTTTCTATCCCAAGGGCTACTTATGAAATTCTCCAAAAATAAAGCAACCACCAAAGAAAAAAACTTAAACTCACATTAACATGAAGATTACCTTGATTCTTTCTCACCACTGAGCACTGTCAAACAAAGCTGAAGCAGGCTCCCAACCTCAGAGAGGCAGGGATACTCTGGGTCAGGCAGGTTAGGACAAGGGAGGGTAGGGGCAGTCATCCAATGGGGAAAGGAGAAAGCCACAGCTCCCAATCCTGCTTTTCTGCCAGGTAGCTGTGTGTCCTTGAACAAGTGGCTTAACCTCTCTGAGTCTCAATCTACTCACTGCAAAATAGGGATCATAGTACCGTCCTCCTAGGATTTTGCTATGTGGATTAAATGTGTGACAATGGAACATAAAAACTAAGGGTACAGGAAAGCAGTGCTTTCATTTTTATTGCCGTTAAAAATGCAGGGCAGCATCTGTGGCTCAGTGAGTAGGGTTCCGGCCCCATATACCAAGGGTGCTGGGTTCAAACCTGGCCCCGGCCCCGGCCCCGGCCAAACTGCAACAATAAAATAACCAGGCATTGTGGCAAGCACCTGTAGTCCCAGCTACTTGGAAGGCTGAAGCAAGAGAATCGCCTAAGCCCAGGAGTTGGAGGTTGCTGTGAGCTGTGTGACGCTGCAACAGCACTCTAAGGAGGGCGATAAAGTGAGACTGTTTCTAAAAAAAAAAAAAAAATGCAGAATACAAAGGAAGGGGATTCAGAGAGACTGTTGTCTGTAGCAGGAGCACTGGACTAGGAGCCCCAGACTGAGAGAGCAGGAGAGGACTTAGCAGGTGGCCAGGCCTCCACCTCTGAGTGATGTTAAGACAGCTCCTCTTGTCCCAGCCTCAGTTTACCCTTCTATATACTGCAGATAATCCTATCAGCCTCCCAGGGTTCCAGGGAAAAGCAGAGATCTCAACCATGTCTGGGCCAGGGATGAGATGTTCTTCACTAAAGGGGTTGGGGTAAAAATAGCCATCATCACCATCACACTGCTGAACATTTGTGCACCAGCCTCTCTGTGCTAAGCATACCATGGCTCTAATTCATGTAATTCTCTGCACAATCATAACTATCTATTATCAGCCCCAGCCTACAGATGGTAAACGGAAGCTCAGAAGGGTCAAAAGACTTGCTGAAAAGTGATGAGCCCAAATCTGATACCCAAACCAGAAAGATCAGCCATTACCCCATGGGAGTCCTAGATGGCCAGGGCAGAAGTACTGTGGACAGCTTCTAGACCACTGGCCTACTTTGGTACAGAGCAGGTAGGGAGGAAAAGTATTTCACACAGATGGAACAGCAAGTGCAAAGACCCAAAGGCAAGAGGGGAAAGGCAACCCACTCACCTGGGGCAGAAAGTGAGCAGGAGACTGGCTAGAGAGGTGGCGGCAACCAGATTCTTGCCCAGGAACCACAGAAACTTATTAATGTTACGAGGGGACTGGGATATAACCATGGTTAAACCATTCTGGCTGGTAGGTGGAGGGTGGGTTGGAGGAGAGACAAGCCTGGAGGCAGAGGGACCTGTTGGGAAGTGAATGCATTATCCAGGTGGCCCCAGACAGGGCCCTGGGGGGTGCAGAGAGACAGACAATCCAAGGGATACTTGGGAGACATCTGCCTAACCACGCCGGGTGACAGATGCCTTGTAGGTTTGAGCCGGAGGAAGCCAGGTTGAGATCCCAGTTTTCAACCACGAGCAGGGGTGCTTAGGTAGATGGTGGGTGGCTCTAAGATGGGGGCCTAGGAGGAGAAGAAAGCAAGAGGTCAAGTTCAGCCAGGATCTATCCAGGGCTCAGCACTGCACTGGCTAGAAGTGAGCAAAGAGAATAGAGAAGGCAGGAGGGAAACAGGAGTGTGCAGAGTCATCCAAGCCAAAGGAGAAGGAGTTTTGAGAAAGCCACTGACCCTTAAGACCTGCAAGAGAAGTCTCTTTCTCCCCATTTTGCACAGGAGGACCCAACGATGCTGGGGGGTCAAGTGTCACAAGACAAGTCCAGATCCAAAGCCAAGATCTGATGCCGGAACGCCCAGGAGAGGTGGTGACAAGGAGGACCCCAGACCTTCTCAGCTTCCTGAAGCCCCAAAGCACTGGCTCAAGTCCTCTGGCCTCCTCTGACCTTGGTCACCAGCCCAGCTGCCCAGTCACACTGACCATGCCACGTGAACCACAGCCAGACGGGACCCAGCCTCTGGAGGCCTCTTTGGGAAGATCAGCCCCAGCCAGCTCCCAGAGCTGAACACCATGAAGCCAGGTGGCACTGGGCAGAGGCCACTGAGACCCCTGTCCCCTAGCAGCCCCACTCCCCTCCACCGCCTCCATTGATCTCCCTGGCGGGATGACATCAAGGGATGTTTTTAATAAGAGGGCAGAGGCCTTGGGAGCTGACCGGGCAAGGCAGTGCCGGGCAATTAATCACCCAGTCGGGAAGCCACTGCCATGGGTAACCAGATCCCCAGAGGGCTGTTAGGCACACCCCGCCTTTCATCTCTGCCCGTGGCAGCTCTGCGTGGGCTCTCGGTGCATCTTCATTAACTCTGGGTCCCGGGGAACCTGGCAGACATGCAGAGTGCATGCATATCTGTGCATGGACCCTTCTAGAGCGTGCACGAATAAGTGTATACAGGGATATTGATGCATATGTGTGTGCAAAGGTATGTCCGTTGCCTCTAGGTGCGTGTGTATGAGACAGATCAGAGCACTGGTTAAGAATACAGGCTTCAGAATCAGACAGACCTGGGTTCAAGTTCGGGCCCGACCCCTTTCTAGCTGGGTCACCCTGAGCAAGTTACTTAACCTTTCTGAGCCTCTATTTCATCTGTAAACTGAGGATAGTAACAGTGGCAGTGGCTCGTACATATTCTTGTGAGAATCGAGTGACACTATTCATACAGAAGTTCCTCGAACTTCGTATGTGTTTGATGAACATACATTCTTCTCATGACCCACGGAAGGGTATACACATGTGAGTATGTGTGGTCAGCAGAATTCTAAGAATGATCCCGAATAACCCTTGTATAACCTCCTCCCCTTTAAGTGTGGGTGGAGCCTGTGACTATGATCCGATATCACTGCCATGATCATATTCCATCATATGGCAGGAGGGAGATTATCCAAGTTGGCCAAGTCTAATTACACGAGCCCTTTAGAAGCCAAGCTTTCTCCAATCACTGAGCAGAAGTTGGAAAAACTCAAGGCATAGGTGGGTTGACACGAGGAAGGAACCTTTGCCAATGCTGAGATGGGGGCACCACATGAGCAGCCCCTGGGAGTTGAGAGTGACCACACTGACAGCCAGCAAGAAGAAGGGACCTTCGTCCTACCTTTGCAAAGCACTAAATTTGCCCACCAGCTTGAACAAGCTTGGGAGTGGAGCCTCCCCAGAGCCTCTAGCTCAGTATTTTTCAACCTTTTTTTAATCTCACAGCACACTTGAACCTAGAGTTAAACTTCTATGTTGATCACAAAAAAGAAAAAAAGAGAAAAAAAAAGAATATACTTACTGTGCTTTAAACTTCTTTCAAAAATAATTTGTTTAATGATCTTTAAAAAAAAATTGCAGCACACCTAAGACCCTCTCACAGCACAGTGGTTGAAAATCACTGCTCTAGCTAAAAGCCCAGCCCAGCTGACACCTGGCTTCCAGCCTGTGAGACTTGAGCAGAAAACTCAGTGGAGCCTGCCCCATGTCTAACTTCTCAGGTTAAGGAGTCACTAGTGAGATTTTGCCAGGGCCCTGATAACTCACAGGGACACACAGGTATCTGATCTGGGCTCTGGGCAACATCTACACTAACCTCCAGTTCCAAACTGTCTTGAAAAGAGGGAATAAAAAGTGTGGTCTGGAACAGGCAGAGAGAACCCCTGGGGCAGCCTGCTGGTGTCTGCTGGGGGCACTCTAGCAAGTCACTCACTCACTCTGAACCTCACCTGGGCTTCGCAGCACCATCTTTGTCACAAAGCTAAGTAGAGCGAACAAACAGTATGAAAGTTCTGTGGTTGGGTGGACGAACTGTCCAGCAGCAGGTGAGCTGGCAGCTGATCCCCTGAGTAAACAGTTTCAGGCCTGTGTCCAGAGTCCCTCAAGAAGCTGGCTAATTGCATTTGGCACCAGCAAACATGTGGGCCTCACCCTGGCCAACTTCCCCTTCTCCAACCCACCTCATCCACTCATCTCCCTATCTGTCTATTCCAACATCCAGAATCTTCTCAGGCACCCTCTTCTCCCCAGCTCGTTGCCCTGCGGGCATCCAGCGCCCGAGTCTCACCTGGCTGACCATCTGCCTCCAGCCTCATCCCCCTAAATCAACCACCTCTTGCCTGCTCACTGCCCATCCAGGTCTCCTGTTCTCAGCACAGAGTCTACACTCTGCTCTGAAGAGTAAGAATCATTTTCACTTTTGCCAAACTAATGAGCTATGAACAACCAAAAATATTTGATACCAGTGAATTTAAGTAGTTTTGCACGTTTATGTCCCATCACCTTCTTATCCAGCCATCCCCTACTCTTCTTTGAATTTCTTAATTACTCTAGTTTTTAAAAGGTACCACCTGTACATGGTGCAAAATTCAAGAAATATAAAGACAGACTCAGAGGCACAGTCCCCAACCATCCAAGTCACCACTCCAAAGGAAGCCCCTCTTATTAGCTTTCTGTGTATACACCAAGATTTAGTCTAGGCATTCACTAGCAAACACACGGATATGCCCCTTTTCACATGTAATAGCATATCCTACTTAATTTTGATAGCTAATAATATATCCTGTCCACTACCCATCTTGGTACATAAAAAGCTGCCTTCTATTTTGTAAATGTCTCCACGATGTTCCACTGTAGCAGAATATTGTACCCTTTTTCCTCCTGGTGGTCGTTTCCCATCTTTTGCTACCATTGTTTAAACGGATCACTTACATGTCACTTCACACATATGCATGCATATTTCTGGGAAAAGCTCCTAGAAGGTTATTGGGTCAAAGGCAATGTCAAAGGTGAAGATATTCCCAAGGTGCTTCAGTGGACGTTGTAACACTTTGCATTTCTACCAGGATTTTATAAGCATTCGCATTTCCCCCATTTATTCCCTATTCCCATTTCCCCAGGGACTTATCCAATTTCATAACATTTATCTGATAGGTGAAAATGACTATGATTTTAAATTCAGTTTTTTTTTACTTTGTGTAGGATTGATCTTTTCAATTCTTTTCTAAGAGCCGTTTGGTTTCCTTCTCTGTGAATGACCTATTCTTATACTTCATCTATTTTTCTATTGTCAGCCATTTCTTTTTGATTTATGAGAGCTCTTTATATATGAAGGAAATTAGCCATGGACCAATTTGAGGTCCATGGCTAATGTCAATTTGAGTCTTTTAAATAGTTCCTTAAGTATTTGGCAGAATTCTCTTGAGGAAAACATCTAAGCCAAGTAGTATTTTATAGAAGTAACCTATCTCTATTTCTTCTATGATTATTGATGTGTTTCATTTGTCTATCTCTTCTAGGTAGGTTTTTATATTTTCCTTAAAAATTATCCGTTTCGGCTCGGTGCCTGTGGCTCAAGCAGCTAAGGCGCCAGCCACATACACCTAAGGTGGCGGGTTCGAATCCCCAGCCTGGGCCCGCCAAACAACAATGATGGCTGCAACCAAAAAATAGCCGGGCGTTGTGGCGGGTGCCTGTAGTCCCAGCTACTTGGGAGGCTGAGGCAGGAGACTCGCTTGAGCCCAGGAGTTGGAGGTTGCTGTGAGCGTGATGCCATGGCACTCTACCCAGGGGGATAGCTTGAGGCTCCGTCTCAAAAAAAAAAAAAAAAAAAAAAAAAATTATCCGTTTCACCTATTTTCAAGTATATTTGCATATTCTTCTGATTTCCTCTGAAACTAGGATTATTTCTCCAAAACCATTTCTTATTTTAGGAACTTGGGCTTTTTCTATTTTTTTTTTTTTCTGGATTAGATTACCTAAAAACGTGTCTATTTTATTTGTCTTTTTAAAATTACCTCTATCAGCTGGGCATAGTGGCTCACATCTATTATCCTAGCACTCTGGGAGGCCAAGGTGGGAGGATCCCTTGAGCTCAGGAGTTCAAGACCAGCCTGAGCAAGAGCAAGACCCTGTCTTTACTAAAAATAGAAAAATTAGCTGGGTGTTGTGGGGGATGCCTATAGTCCCAGCTACTCAGGGAGCTGAGGCAAGAATGTCACCTGAATCTAATTGAGCTAGGCTGATGTCACAGCACCCTAGCCTGGGCAACAGAGTAAAACTTGTCTGATAAATAAATAGGATAAAATTACCTCTATTAACAGTTTTCCCTTTCTAATTCATTAATAGCCATTTTTACTTTTATCATTTTCTTCCTTGTGATTTCTTTAGGTTTATTTTATCGCTGTTTTCTAACTACTTGGGTTAGATACCTATTTTATGTACTTTTGATCCTTATTATTTACTATTTATGAAAGCACTTAGAGCAACGGATTTTTCTTTCTTTCTTTCATTCTCTCTTTTAGAGCTATGAATTTTTCTTTCTTTCTTTCATTCTTTCTTTTAGAGCTATGAATTTTTCTTTCTTTCTTTCTTTCTTCTTTCTTTTAGGGCTATGAATTTTTCTCTGAGCACCGCTTTAGCAGTATTCCATAGTCCTGGTATGGAACTACTTTTATTATCTCAGTTTCCTGGGTTTCTACCATCTATTTTGATTTCCTTTTTGATGTGAGAGAGTGGTAACATTTATGTTTCACTGTTAACTGATTGTTAAATTGCACCATGAACATTATTATTAGGAGCAATGGCGAAATTCTTGTATTTCCTCTCCCTTCCCCTTCTCTTCCATGACTCAATTGATTATTTTGTATTTTTTCATGTTTACTTTTGCATCTGTCATCTGATTACATCACCATGAATTTCATATTTAAATTCTATCTTTTTCTGACTATAAAAGACGAGGAAATCTGTGTATTCAGGTAACTTCGTGCCTCCTTTCCCCTTTTCTTCCCAATCCATGTCAGTTACCATTTCTGCATGGTTTTGTTCATTTCCACGGGCTTCATCTCTAGGTCATGATCATGACCCTCACCTAGGTGTTAGTCTTAAGAGACAAATAAATTCCCTAATCAGTCCTCAGTCTTTTTTTTTTTTTTTTTTTGCAGTTTTTAGCCCGGGCCGGGTTTGAACCCGCCACCTCTGGTATATGGGCCAGCCCCCTACTCTTTGAGCCACAAGTGCTTCCCAGTCCTCGGTCCTTTTGACATAGTTTCTCCTTTCCAAGTTCATCTTCAAGAAGAGATCCCAGGACTTCCATTCCCTGAGTCCCGACAGATTAAAAAACTGGAACTGATTTCTGCAGAGCCCAGCTTGGGAAATGTTGGTGCACCCCAGGCCCTTATGGATTCCAAGGCAGGAGCAGCAGAGACCCAGCCAGCACAAGCCACCCTGTTGGGGACTGGCCCCTCTAGCCCGCTCTGTCTTCCTGCTTAGCTTGTTGAATAGGGATTGGGGGGGGGGGAGCATCAGGGACCCCTGCTATGTAGGGGAGACTCTTTTCCGTTGGTGCCCTAGAATCGCACCTGGGACTCGGTGGGAAGAGACTAGGAGGATTCTCTCCCCTTCCCAGAGGATTAGCATGGCTGGGAGGCCCCTGGTGGCACATCCTCCCCGGAGAGAGGGAAAGTGTGAGCTCATCCTCGCCGCCGCCGCGCCACCGGGCAGGCAGAAAGGGTGGGGTGAGGGGCTCCACCTGTTCCCGATAATCTCTCTAATCCAGCCCCATAATTATTCTTTATTAACGGAGGCCGCTGCCTTCGTTACACGCTGAAAGGAGGGCGTCAGGAGTGAAGACATGGGGATCAGAAGCTGGTCACATTTTCCAAAGGGGTTTATTTGCTGTGACCAAAATAACTTCCCCAGGGGAAGGGTGAGTTCCCGCCTTGCCCCATCCTGATGCCCAGCACGACAGCTCCAAACCCGCATCCCCCCCAGTCAGGCCCAGAGATCCCCACCAGGGTCCCCGGGCCACCGGTCTTCATTTGTTTAAACACTTCCTGAGAGCAATAGTCCGCACAAGGCCTTGTATTAGGCTTTGCAGATACATAAGTAACTAACACGAGGCCTTGCCCTGCCCAGACTCTCTGTCTAAGAGAGGAGACAAGTACCCCAAGCATGACATGGCACATTCCTAAATGCCCTCCTGGGAGGATGGGGGGCTGTGGGAGCAGGATGTGGAAAAGCCTTCCTGGAGGGAAAGACATTGGAACCCTGCTTTGAAGTACAGCTAGGAGCTCCACAGTAGGTAAGGAAAGGTAAGGAAAGAACGTTCTATGGAAGGAAGAGTGGAAGACAAAGCTGAACTACAATTCAACATGCCAGAGCAAAGGTTTGGGATGAGGAGGGGTGTGATAAGGGCCGGAGGGGTGGACAGGACCAAGTCACACAAGTACTCACCCTGTGGGTACTAGGGAGTCATTGAAGGTTTTAGGCAGGGAGGTGACACAGTCAGATTGTGCTTTAGGCAAACCCTTCTGGCTACAGAAGAGACTGGATTGGAGGAAAGCTGCTGGATGCAGGGAGAAGTTGGGAATGGTTGTAATGGGTAGAAAGGAGAGGCAGGTCAGGACATCAGCGACAGAGACACGATCCTCTGACCCTTATGGCCTTATTGTCTATCAGGGTACATGGTCCTATAAGAAATCAGGGTGTCCAACAGTCCCCAGAATTTCATGCTTCCTGCCTCACCCCCATCACCAGTATCCTATGTTCATCTTGCACTAGATCTCTTTGGGGACTGGAAGGCCTTAGGCCAGACTCCCTGCCCTCATAGCACAGAGGGATAAGACATCAGGCCTTGAGACCATGAAATCCAAACTCCTGGTCTCCATCGCTCATTCCTTCCCAGCCCACTCACTGGCATTGCTGTCTTCCCTCCCCCCTGTCCCTCGCCTTCTGCCCAGCTGTATCCTCCCCCTCCTCCCCCCCAACAAGCCCTGCTCAGGGCCTTCTCTGTGCCCATCCTGGCTGGCCCATCCTGGCCCATTTCCTGTCCACACCTAGGTCTCACTGAAAAGCATGGCTTGCACGCTGCCAGGAAGCAATCCTCCTTAGCAACGGCCTCATGCCTGCCTCCTCTGGTCTCCCTGCCCCTCTGCAGGTATCTGTATCATCTCCCCTCTTGTGCCTCCATCTGTGCCTGGACTGTCCTCTGCACCCCTCCACTGGGTGTGAGGGTCTCAGCAGGGACACAGCTCCCTCTCTGGGGGCTTGTCTCCCTGTCTGTCTCCTTTCTCACTCAGTATCTAATCCCCTGCCTGGAATGCACACAAATCGTGGTCCATTCATCTGAACCAACACAGGGCATCAAATCCAAGCCAGAGTCCAGGTTGGGGTCACAGAGGAGGAAGTGTCAGTGGAGCCATGGCCCTCCTGCCCTCCCCAGCTGCTCCTGCCCCTGCAGGTGAGGTGGGGCAGCTGTGGGCTAGAGCATGGTTAGAGATGGGAGCAGAGAGGTAGGGATAGCGTGCCTGGGCTCCACAGGGTGGCACTCCCCTGGGAGCCCCCCACACTTCACACCCAGCAAAGGGGCTGGCACAGAGCCTTTGTTGATGATCAAAGATGAGGACACTTTAATTCCTGCCTTCCAGGAGTTCATGGTCCAGGCGGGGAGATAGACAGAGAAGCCCCTCCACAAGATACGGTGTGGCCTGTGCCACATCAGGGCTGAACTAAACGCTCTCCACTGGCCCTGAATTGCATTCTTGAGTGAGGCTTACAAGAGCCGGGAGTGACACAGGTGTTCTGAAACCAGGCAGGCCAGCTGTGCCAGCTACCACCTAGATGGCCTCGGCAAATCTGTCTGCTTCTCTAAGCCTCAGCTTCCACATCCATGTAGTGGGCATACAATGATTCTGTTTGGGTTAATATATGTAAAATATACAATATGAGTCAACAACATATGTCAAAGTGGTTTATCAAAGAGTCTGGCATGGAGTAAGTTTTCAATAAATCATATCGAAAGTTTTTTACTGCCTCATTCTGTTCTCAGGTGGACCAGACGTCCAGAGAAGCATTTCTGGTCCCCGTCTTGCCTCCTCAATATATAACCCTGAGCATTCCCATCCTCATCCGCCCTGTTTTCTAAACTGTGACTTAAAGAATTAAGATGCAGTTTCCTTCCTGTCCTGACCTGCTAGGAACTGAAGGAGAGGCAGCCCCCGATGGTCTTCTCTCCCCCCACCTTGTTCCCTTCACTCCAGCCTCTCTGGACTCCCTGCCCTTCTTCAAACTCCCTGGCCACACTCTGGCCTCAACTGCATTTGTTTCTCCCAGTGCCCCAAACTCTACCCCTGCCAGCCTCCCACGTCTGGGCTGCACGGAGCTGCACCAAGCTACACTGAGCTGCCCTTGTTCTATGCAAACGTGGCTTCCTCAGGCCCCTTCCTGGCCACTAATATCACTAGCTTTGTCCCCAGACTTCCTCCCAGCGCTGATCAGAGCCTGACTTGCTCTGTGTGACGGCTGGCCATCCTCTCTACTCTCCAGAGCACAAACTCCTCGAGATGGAACAGTGTGTGTCAGATTCACAGCTCAATTCCCAGAGCCGTCACAGAGCCCAGCCAGAGGTGACCCTGCACAGGTGACTGAAGACGAGCTTGTGCCCACAGCTCTGAGGAGGCCATGCAGCTGGGGCAGGGAGAGAGAAACCCCTAGAATCCCCTCAGTGCCAGTCCCCGGTCCACTGTGCCTTCTCACAACCTGAAAAAGCACAAAGCCCCTTTCTAGCCCTGCTGGGCACATGCCCCCTGCCCTTGGGGTCACGGACCTGAGACTGAGGCGACCACCCCCAGTCCCAGAGCCCTCAGAAGTGTCCAGGTCAGGGCAGTGGAGGAGGAGGTGGTCGTCTTAGGACTCCATCCTTTGTCCCAGGCCCCAGCAGAATTTAATTCCAAGGTTCAAAGCGCCTTTGCCCCTTCCCAGATAAAAGGCCGCTCAGCCGAAGAGACGAGCTGGTTAATAACACATGGGAGGAGGCTCTGGGAAGACAGACCCACCGCCACTCCCTGCCCACACCCTCTGCCAGCGAATGCTCTCGGCCCTTGGCCGCCGTTCCAGCCCGCTGCCCCACAAGAAAAGCCCATTAATTTAACACTAATAGGATTTTCAATTTGTCACAATCCTTGGAGATCCTGGGGAGGAGGGGAGGAGGAGGATGGGATTCCTAGCATGTCTGCATTTAGGGCCATCTTAACAGTGAGCCGGGCCTGGATGCTAGACAGGTCCTTGCCACTCCAGGGCCCTTCGGGCAAGCCCCAGCCCCTCTGGCCTCAGTTTCCTCCATGGAAAGTTAATAAAACCAGCTTCAAGAGGAGGCTACGCAGATTAAATGACATCCTGAATGAACAACATCCAGCAAGTGCTGCTGGCGGTGGCTGCTCTGTGATGCTGCTCCCGCCCAGATCTGCCCCAGGTAGCACTGGCTGCGCAGGCTAGAGACCTGGCCGCCTCCCCACCCCTGCCCCAGTCACCATGTCTCCAGCCTTATGCAGCTCCAGCCAAACACCCCCCCCAGGGGGTGGAGGGTGGGGTGTCTGGGAGACCGTGGCCTTTTCATCCTCAGTGGGGTCAGCGTCCTGAATTCCTCGTTGTTCAAGGAGAGCCAAGGATTTGGAGCTTCCAAACACGGCAGCCCAATCGGAAGGCCCCAGCCGGTGCCAACCAGCTGCGTCTCGGTTACAGCACACCAGCTGCCTGAGCTCTGTTCTCCGGGCGAATTCCTCCTGGATCAGGAGATGCCAGACAGTGGGGACGGCGTCTGTGCTGCTCCCCGGCCATGGGCTCAGCCCAGCACTGGCCTGAGAGTAAGAAGCACCCTGGCATGGGAAGGAGCCTGGGGCAGGGAACTGGAGGAGACATGTCTGTCACTGCAGTTGATAAGAGGTGGAGACAGGCATGGTGCAAGGACTGCCTCCAGGGTTTCCAAAGCCAATGCACAGCCCACCTGACCCGGCCCCACACTTGGCTCAGAGTCATGCACCTTCAATTTGCGGCTGCTGCCCCCAACCAGGAGAGAGAGATGGGAAAGGGAGACCAGGAGTCCACCCCCCAAGTCTGGCTCTGGGCAGCTGCTTCCTTAGCAAAGTCTCATTACCAGGCTGGACAGGAGGGGGAGGGAGGACTCCAGCCAGCACCGCCTGTGGTCCCTGTTTGCTTTTGCCGATCCAGGCCCCCCAGGAGCCCTGATCATAATTTACAACATCTCAGTTCCTCAGCACCACGTGGTCCCGACCCAGACAGAGATGGGAAAGGGGAAGGGAGGAGGGACAGCAGGGAGACAAAATTGAGGGTGGTTTCAGTTACTCTGTATTTCAGTCACCACAGACCTACTCAGGTGCAAAGAGAATCATATATCTTGTTAAAAAAAGAAATAGAAGCAGCAAATTGGCGTTTACACCTCATTTTAATGGCCATGGGAGGAAACTTGATGGGGTCCCAACACGCAGGAACAGTACATGAGCTTTCACCGAATGAACCAATGTGGATGAGCCCAGAGACCCTGGAATGGAAGTCTGTGGATTCTCAGACCCAGAACAGAAGGCTGGGTGGATGCTAGGGAGAAGATTCTAGAAGAGAATGCTGTCTGAGTGCCACAGTGTGGACTATGGGAGGTCACTCTGAGTTTCAGGTAGAATTCTAGAAGCTAGAGAGAGGGGTAGCCGGCAAGATATAGGGAGAATCATGTCCTTTACACGGGACAGATGAGAGAGGTAGGGAAAGGACCCCCACGCCATAGGCCCCATTTGGTCTCATAAACTTTTCAGAACCTCTTCGCTTGGGCCTGAGTCACGTCTTTGACTCACACAGCAAGTGTCCAGCTCTGCTCACAAGCAGGAAGTAGGGCCCCAGGGAGTCAGTGGCAGGATGTGGTCAGGTAAGAGAGGGACCATGTCACCATATCCAAGAATTTCTGGAGGGGCCCCCAGAGGCAGTGTTGAGAGTATCCACCCATCCCTCCACCTGGGCTCCCTGAATCCTCAGCTCCTACATTAAGAACGATCCAGAGGGTTCCACCTGGCTCCCAGCTATACTGTAAACTGGCTGTGTGAGCCTAAGTGAGATGCTCACCATCCTTGTGCTTTTAGCACTGGGCAAAAAGGCAAAGGGAAAGGAGAATTTGAAGGGGCCTCCTGCTTTTTGGAGGGTGAGGAGAACTTTCTATTAAAGAGTTTGGTGAGCTATATTTAACACAAAGACAACAGTCTATCCCTGTAATGAAGAAACAGTGACATTTATTCATTAGAAAGGGTTTTAAGAATTAGACGGAAGTTATGAGCTGAGAGTGTAAGATCTATCATTCATTCATTCATTCATCACTCATTTATTCATATAACATGAGTTATATAATATGAGCTCCTGTCTTAAGTCAAACGTCACTCCAGAGACACAGTGGAGAATCAGAAAAAGGCCCTGCCCACAAGGATCCAGACAGATAAACAAGAACCTACCGGGATAATGGAAGCTTTGCCAGAATCCTTGCAGGGAGCTGGAAGGGCCAGTCTGGGTGGTCACAGTGACTTCTAGTAGAAGTAACCTCCAAGCTACCATTTGAAAAATAAGGAAGAGGCAGCTAAGCAAAGTGGGAGTGATCAGAAGGGATCTAGGTGGGGGGACTGACCTTTGCAAAGGCATGAATTCAGCATTTTCTCCCACTTCTTAACCACCATGCAATAGCTTTGCAAAAGTGAATGAGTGAATGAACAAATGAATGAACAAAAGGTGGAAGGGGTACGGACATATGAATCACAGAAAAAGCTGACAAAAATTTATATGGACAGTAAGCACTTTGTGTAAGGTGGACCCAGCCATCTGGTTATGTCAGCACCAAACGGAATGGCCCAAGGCCCTGGTTTCTGATGTTTTCAATGAACTCCAGGAAGGAGACAATGGTTCCACCCCTTCAGCCACTGATGTGATTTATACAGCTTCCTTCCACTTAAGAGGCTGGGCAACATCCCATTCATCTGCTCACTCAACAGCATCCCATGCCAGGAGCTATGCCAAGCAAATGGAGTGATCACCAATGGCAAAAGCCAGCCTTGGTGCTGCCATTCTCAATATGCCCACCTGCCTTTGATGGTCACGATCATGGCAAGAACTTGGACCTAGCTGGGTAGACCTGTGGGAGTCTTCCCAATAAGTCATGAGTCAACAGCAAGATGGGGCCTGTGGAGTAACGATCCTCCTGCTCTCCTGCCCAAACTCGTGGCCAAAGGCAAGGCACACGCACGGTTGAAATCCCATCAATGGCGCCTGGCCAACTGGCTGCCACTTGCTTATTTGGCTTGGAACAGGAAATACATTTTTCTACTATTTATACTGCTGACCTCAGGAATAAACTAATTACTGCTGCGAAGCTGCGTTCCCACACTGTCCGGCTCACATGTGTAACCAACCCTGGTTGGGACCAACACAGATGAGGTGCCAGATGGCTGAGAGGTCCTGGGGTTCTGGCCCAGTGGACACTCTTGCCCTGCTCTTTACATGTTCAGGGGGAAAGGACTTGAGGCCACAAGTCACCTTTACCGAATCTTCAGCTTGGACCCAGAAGAGGTCAGTCTGCTTTCTCCCTTTGCCCTGAGCAAATCTCATCTCTAGATCTCACTCTCTTGATCTGCACAATAGAGGTGTGGTAGTACTGAGCTCCAGGGACTATCATTTGGAGTAAATGACACCATGTCTGAGAACAGATTTGTGTAAATGTGATCACCCCAGCAGACCCATCAGTCTGAGCCGCCCAGCCCCAGAAGCCAGCTTGGCTCAGGCAGGCCCCACATCTGGGCCAGGAATAGCATCAGCCAGATGTGCTGCAGATTGCACCACAGTCGTTGTGTCCTGATATGTGGAAGCATCTGCCTCTGAGACTGCTGCCCACAGCAACCAAACCAGTTATTTGGACACAGACACGCAGGTCTGGTTCCATCAATGAGGGCCAGGAAATAGAAGCTCAATGAACGAAGTCTAAATGAAAACAGCTATGGCCTACGGAGTAATACTGGTTTAACCAATTTTTTTTAAATTGGCTGAAATGAACGATTTTGTGGCTCAGTAAATTAACTGCAAAGGATGAGATAATAAATTTCAGGCCTGAAGGACCATACAGTCTCTGTCATAAGTATTCAACTGCATCTGGAGCCCATGTCATCCACTAAGGCCATATTTGCTTACTTGCATATCCAATCAGCAAATATTTATTGAGTTCCTACTATATGTAAGACATAGTGCTAAGTTCTAAAACAGTAAGTATTGTGTGAAATTGACAATTTACCCCCAAACAAATATTATCTCTGGAATCTTAAAATATAAAACAGTTACAAGTGGAATGGCTTGAATTAAATCTGGGGAAGAGGGTCAGAGTGGACCCCAAGCACCTTCTTGTAACCGTGAGCTCCATCCTCTTCCACTAAGACTTCCCAGAGTCGGACCCAGAAGCTTCAGGGTCATTCAGTCAAACCTGTAGCCCCTGCTTACACATTGACTGCCACACCAGAAAAACAAATATTTCCCTTGGGGACACAGTGTTTTATTAGGTCATGGACATTATCTGCCACGTGAGTTATATTTAACTCATAATAGTTTTGAGTCTGGGGCCTCATGAAGCATATGATAAAACACTATGGTGTAGCAGTCTATGTGTAAGAGATGTGTGAACTATATATGCTTCACAAGGCCCTGGGCTCAACATAGCCTAAGTTAAATAGAACTCTCAGGGCATTCAATGTGTGAAACTCCTCCAGTGATAGAGAGCACATTACCTCCTGGGAAGCCCCTAGGATAGTCCTAACAGTTAGGTTACACCAAACTACAGCCTCCATCCCCAGGCTGGGATGATTGGTCTCATTTCCCACAGTCTCTGACTGACCCAGCTAGATACCAGGCCTTAAGAAGCTAGACTCCAAAGATAATAATAATAACAACAATAGTAACTAACAAGTGTTGGCCAGGCATTTTTCTAAGCATTTTACATATAGAATTCACTTAATCCACACATTAACTCCATAAGGCAGGTACCTATACTGTTCAAAGCACAATTTATGTCACTGTGCTGGAACTCAAATTGAGTCCTTCTGACCATCTGTTCTCAACTACTTCTCCAACATGTAAAAATCCAGCTGAAGGGATTAAAAGGAGGGGGACTATAGTGGTTAATATCATTAATAATAAAAAAAGATAATGGTATAATAATAATATTATTTTGTTGTTGTTGTTGTTTTTGCAGTTTGACCAGGGCTGGGTTCGATCCCACTGCCCTTGGTATATGGGGCCAGTGCCCTACTCACTGAGCCACAGGCACTGCCCAATATAATAATAATATTGTAACAGCATTGTTAATATCTGATACTTGCATAGCACTTATGTGCCAAGTGCTTTTATGATAAGCATTTTACAAATAGCTCATTGATTCAATCCTTAAGCAACTCTATGAAAGGGACACCATTATCATACCCATATTATAGATGAGGAAAATGGGCACAGAGGTTTAGTAACTTACACAAAATCATGCAGTGATAAGGATTAGTGTTTGAACCCAAAAGTTTGACTCAGTGGCAGCGCCCTTGCTCAGGGGGTAGGGCACCAGCCACATACACCGAGGCTAGCAGGTTCGAACCCAGTCTGGGCCAGCTAAACAACAATGACAACTGCAACAACAACAAACAAATAGCTGGCACTGTGGCAAGTGCCTATAGTCCCAGCTACTTGGGAGACTGAGGCAAGAGAATCACTTAAGCCCAAGAGTTTGAGGTTGCTGTGAGCTGTGATGCCACAGCACTTTACTAAGGGCAACATAGTGAGACTGTGTCTCAAAAAAAAAAAAAAGAAGTTTGGCTCAGGAGTCTGCATGTTTGACATACAATATTTCCTTTCAATTATAATGTATATTGAGTATTTGCTACATGCCACCTCTTCTGCTGGGGTGTGCCAGATGCATTACCTCATTTAACCTTCTCAAAACCCTACATGTACAGAAAAGCATTTGACAAAATCCAACATTCACTCATTTAAAAACTCCACAAAATATAAAAACAAAAAACTACCTCTTAGCAAACAGGAACAGAGAAAAACTTTCTCAACTTGATTAAAAAAAAAAATACACAAAAACCTACAACCAACATCATATTAATACTTAATAGTGAGAAACTAGATGTGTTCCCCCTAAGATTGGGAGCAAGGCAAGAATGTCTTCTCTCACAACTCCTATTCAACACCCTACCGGAAGTCCTAGCTAATGCAATAAGACAAGAAAAAAAAATTAAAAGGACGTAGATTGGGAAGAAAGAAGTAAAAACTGGTTTGTTCACAGATGACATGACTATCTGTGTGAAAAAGTCCAAAGAATAGAATGGAAAAAACAAGCTTCCTATAACAAATTATAGCAAAGGATTACAGCAAGGTTATATGACATAACATTATTTTTTTTTTTATGACATAACATTATTAAAAAAAGTCAATCACTTTCCTATATTCCAGCAACGAACAGTGGAATTTGAAATTTAAAACCCAATATCATTTATGTTTGCACCAATGAAATGAAATACTTCGAGTACTTAGGTATAAATCTAATAACATATCTACAAGCTTTATATGAGGAAAACTACAAAACACTAATGAAAGAAAACAAAGAAGATCTAAATAAATGGAGAGATATACCATGTTCATGAATAGGAATCCTAAGTATTGCTATGATGTCAGCTCTCCTCAATTTGCTCCTTAGATTCAACGCAATGCCAGTTAAAATCCCAAAAAGTTATTTGTGGATATCAACAAACTGATTTGAAAATTTATGTGGAAAGGGAAAAAATCCAGAATAATCAACAAAATACTGAATAGGAAGATGAGAACTGGCACTTCCTGACTTTAAGATTTAACCACAAAGCTATAGCATTCAAGATCATGTGGTTTTGGCACAAGAAAAGACAGAGCCCCCAAAATTTACACACATAAATATAGATAACTGGTCTTTGACATGGGAGCAAAGGCAAATACATAGAGAGGAAAGGGGATAGTCTTCTCAACAAATGGTTTTGGAGCAAGTGGACATTCACATGCAAAAGAAAAAAATGAATCTAAATATAGATCTTATACGCTTCACAAAAATTAACTCAAAATGGATCATAGACCTAAATGTGAGACACAAAACTATAAAACCCCTAGAAGGCAACACAGGAGAAAATAGAAGCGACCTTGAGTTTGACAATGAGTTTTTAGACACAAACCAAAAGCATGATCCCTGAATGAAAAAAAAATCAATATGCTGGATTTCATTAAAATTTAGAACTTCTGTCCTATAAAAGACATTGTGAAGAGAATGAATAAACAAGCCACAAACTGACAGAAAAGTTTTACAAAACATTCACCTGACAAAGGACTTAGATCCAAGACATACAAAGAACTCTAAAGTTCAACAATAATAAAACAAAAGCCCAATTTAAAACTTGGACAGGCTGGGCACTGTGGCTCACACCTATAATCCTAGCATTCTGGGAGGCTGAGGCAGGTGGATTTCCTGAGCTCTGAAGTTCAAGACCAGTCTGAGGAAAAATGAGACCCCTGTCTCTAAAAAACAGCCAGGTATTGTGGCAGGTGCTTGTCATCCCAGCTGCCCTGGATCCTGAGGCAAGGGAATCACTTGAGCCCAACAGTTTAAGGTTGCTGTGAGCTATGATGCCATAGCACTCTACTGAGGGTTACAAAGTGAGTCTCTGTCTCAAAATAAATAATTAAATAAATGAAAAAAATTTTTTTAAAATAAAAACTGAGCAAAAGTCAGCTAGCCACTGAGCTCAGTGGTTAGTGTGCTGGCCCCACACAGCAGGGGCAGTGAGTTCTAACCTTGCCTGGGACAGATTAACAACAACAACAAAAAAAATGGGGCAAAAGATCTGAACAGGCACCTCACCAAGCAAGAGATACAGATGACAAATAAGCACATGAAAAAATGCTCAACGTCATATGTCGCTATTATTGCAAATTTAAACAATGAGATATCACTACACTCCTATTAGAATAGCTAAAATCCAAAAAACTGACAACACCAATTGCTGGTGAGCATGCAGAGAAACAGGGACTCTCAGGCATTGCTGGGGGCAACATAAAGCAGTACAGCCACTTTGGGAAATACTTTGGCAGTTTCTTACAAAGCTGAACATAGAATACCTTACGAGCCAACAATATGCTAGATGTTTACCCAAGTAAGTTGAAAAATTAAGTCCACACAAATACCTGCCCACAAACCTGAATAATGAAGTTTATAGAAGCTTTATTATTCATAACTGCCAGACACTGGAAGCAACCAAGAGGTTCCTCAACAAGTGAATGCATCAGCAAACACTGGTGCATTCATACAATGGAATATTATTCAGTCATCAAAAGAAAAGAGTGTCAAGTCACAAAAAGACATAGAAGAACCTCAAATGCATGTAACTAAGTGAAAGGAGCTCATCTAAAAAAGCTACACACTGTCTGATTCCAATGATGGAACATTCTGGAAAAGGCACACCTATGGAGACAATGAAAAGACCAGGGGTTGCCAGAAATTCTTATGGTAGGTGCTGGGGAGGAAGGGGGTTGAATAGGAAGCACATGGGATTTCCAGACCGTGAAACACTTTTGCATTTTGCTGGAGGACACGTGACCATTAGGCATGTGTCAAGACCCATTGAACTGTGGAAGACAAAGAGCAAAACCAAACGTAACCTACACGCGTCAGTTAATAACGATATATCAGTATTGGTTCATCAGTTATAACAGATGGGTCGCACTAATGCGAGTAGTTAATAAACAGAGAAACTGCGTGTGTGTGTGTATATACATGGAAGAACTCTCTGTACTATTGCTCAATTTTTCTATGAACCTAAAACTGTTGGAAAAAAATAAAATCTGTTCATTTAAAAGAAAACAACCCTACATGGACAGATTATTATTACTCTTATTTTATAGAGATTATCACCCTCATTTGAAGGAGGGATATTTTATATACCCTCTTTAACAGAAGAGGAAATTAAAGCTTAAGGAAGTTGCGCGCACTGTTCAAGGTCACACAGCTGCCAAGGGACAGAGACAAGCTTTGATTAGTAGACAGGTGGCCAGAAAACCCTCAGGGTGTGGTGCCCAGAACCTACCAGTACTTGGAACAGACACAAAGACACTTGAGTCCTTGCCCAACCCCCGTCCTTACACCATGGCCCTTCTGGTGGACCAGAACAAGGACCTGCAACTCACAAACCGAACCTGCTACATGTAAGGTCATTGCTGGGCTCTTTCTGCTCACCATTTTCCATCGTCTACGTGCAGTAAACCCAGGAGATGTCTGCAGAAGTCTATCCCTGTCCAGGTGGCTCTGTCACAAGAGGTGACTTGATAAATAGAATAGAAAAGAAAGTACGGTGAAGGCTATGTTAACTAGTTTGATGTAGGTATTTCAAATTGTATATAAAACCAGCACATTGTACCCCATAAATGCATTAATGTACACAGCTATGATTTAATAAAATAAAAAAAAAAAATTCAGGAAAAAAAAGAATGAAAGGTGGCTTAGGGTGGGAGATTTGATCTTTGCCCTGGTTGCCATGGCAACCTACAGACCAGCCGCACAGGGTGTAGCATAAGGTCGTGTGGCCACCACCACTTCTTCCAGCATGGGGAGCCATGTTTCAGTGGTACCTCTGAGGGCATCACCTCCCATCATGAACAGGGCCCAGGGGCCTGCTCTTGGAGAGGTGACATCTACCATGGGAATCACCAAGACCACCCACGGTTGGGAACCAGTAGTGGACCACAGGGTAGTTGCCCTGAGCACTAATCATGAAGCCAATCTCAGACAGACAGTAGGAAACTCCTAGGACAACTGCTAAGGCCCCTTGAGATGCTGACCAGGAGCCCTACGACTCTTGCCCAAAGTCTGGGAGCCATTAGGAATGGAGGACATTTAAAATGGCCTTCCTTCTACTTTATCTTGTTTAAACACTCAACAGCCCTGCAAAATGCGTGTTCTTTGTTCCATGTTAACAGACAAGGCAACTGAGGCTTCCAGAATTGAAACCACCTCACCCCATAGTTGCATAGGACATAAAGACCAGAACTTTCCCTAGACATTCTCACCCTACCCCCGACAACTTCCTACCCCTACACTGCCCAGCATATGGAAAGCATACATTGGCAGAGTTTCACCAAAAGGAACATGGTCCTTCAGACTCATTCCTGCAAGGCCCAGCACAGGGCTGTCTTTTCTTGCCCGATCGGTGAGGCAGGTGGCTCCATCTGCCACTCAGGGTCATGCTTGCCCTGGATACCATGGTTATCCAGTGGGAGAAGCCTGGGATGGGCCACTGAGAAGCCTGGGCCTGAAGGAAGGAGGTCATGTCCTGTCCACTGCCTGGGAGCCCCAAGGCAAGGGAGACCTGGCCTTTGCAGGAAAGGCCTGAACATGTTCAGGGTCTCAGCTTATAGTCCTGGCTCTACCACTGGCTGGCTCCATGATCAGGATCAAGAGCTTTAGAATATTCACACCTTTGGCCTAATAATTTCATTCTGGGGACTCTCTCATAATCATATCCAGATGAGGACTCCCCTGCAAAGATGTCACCACTGCGTCATTCATGAAGCAAATGTTTGGAAACAATCTAAGTGTCTAATAACAGGGAAGTAGTTAGGTGAACTATGGAATTTCAGCTCATAAATGGCTTTCTAGTAATTGAAATATAGGTTACAAAGAGTTTTGAAATAACATAAAGAAAAACTTACAAAATGGAATGCACACTTCCCCTTTAAGTATGACCCCTAACTATGTACAGTAAACGTATAAAAAAAAAAAGGCCAGAAAAAAAGACACCATCAGATTAACACTGGTGGGTAGGGGTATTACCTGAAAATGAAAGAAAACAACTTCTTGCTACGTGTCTGCTTTTCCAATTTTTCTGCCTTATAACTTCTATAAAGAAAAATATTAAAAATCAGCTTTATCTTTAAAAGAAAATGTTGAGAAGAATCAGAAAATGTAATATCATAAAGATGTCAGTTCTCAAGTTGATGTGGAAATTCAACACAATCACCATTAAACATCTCCAAAGGTTATTTGTGTGTGAGGGTGTGTGTGGGTGCATAAAAGGTGATGAGTTGATTCTAAAATATGTTTGGACAATGCAAATAACTGGGAATAGCCAAATCGAACTTGAGGAAGAACCAGCTAGAAGACAGACAGCACTAGATACCAAGATTGTTGTGAGCCAACAGCAATTTAGATGGCATGGGATGGGTGCAAGGATAGACAGACCAATAGAAAGATTAGAGAGTCCGGGACAGAACACACATGTGGTACTTGAAGTAGGACAAAGGAGACACTGCAGTGGGGGGTAGAAAGGAAAGTCCTTTCAGTAATGGATCGACTGGGCATGCATGTGAAAAAAAGTCTCAATTCTCCGTTCACGCACCAGGCACAAAATTACTCCAGCTACGGTGCCAATCTAAATGCCAAAGACAAAAAAAGCTAAGCCTCTAAACGTAAAGAATGTCTCCCTGTCTGCTGGGCTGGCAAAAATTCCTTAAGCATAAAACAGAGCACAAATCATAAAAGAAAATTATTGAGAAATCTGGTAGATTTAGCACCTCCATTCATCAAAAGATACCACTGAGTGGAAAGACAAGAACAGGAGAAACTATTTGACACACACATACATATATGACAAAGAACTTACATCCTAAGCATAAAAAGAACTTTACAAACCAATAAGAAGACAACATAGTGTAAAAATGGGCAGAAGAAATGGCCAAGTGGACTTCATCAAAATACTTTGTATCCAATAGCCAGACTGAAACCACGATGGGATACAGTAATGAGGCCGGGCATTGTGGCTCACACACTTGTAATCCTAGCACTCTGGAGGCCTAGGCAGGAGGATCCCTGGAATTCAGGAGTTCGAGAGCAGCCTGAGCAAGAGTGAGACCCCCCATCTCTACTGAAAACAGAAAAATTAGTCAGGCATCATGGTGGGCACCTATTCTCCCAGCTACTCAGGAGGCTGAGACAGGAGGATCACTTTAGCCCAGGAGTCTGAGGTTGCTGTGAGCTGGGCTGATGCCGCAGTGTATGCTAGCCTAGGCAACAGAGTGAAACTCTGCCAGGGAGGGAAGGAGGGAAGGAGGGAAGGAGGGAGGGAAGGAAGGAAGGAAGGAAGGAGGGAAGGAAGGAAGGAAGGAAGGAAGGAAGGAAGGAAGGATTAACAATAAAATGTTAGCAAAGATATAGAGCAACTAGAACCCTCCTTAACTTCTAGCAGAGTATAAAAGAGTACAACTGATTTGTTAAGCCAGAGAATTTACTAAAGTGAACATCTACATACTCCATGGCCCAGTAATCCCATCCGTAGGTTTAAACCCAACAGGAATAAATACCCACGAGCCCTAAAAGGCAAGTACAAGAATATGCTTAACAGCATTATACGTACCAACCAAAAACTGGAAACAACCCACTTGTCTGTTGACAGCAAAATGGATAAATAACTTGTGGTAGAGTCATACAATAAATTCAACTTGGCAATGAGAATGAGCAATCTGCAATTGCACACCACAGTATGGATGATTCTCATAGACATGAGGCTGAAAGAAAAAAGCCACACACAAAAAGAGTACACGCTGTGATTCCATTTATATAAAGGACAAAAATAGGCAACATGAATGCATATCAACAGAAGCCAGGACAGTGGTTTCCTCTGAAGGATGCCTAGAGAACGGAGTGGGGCACAAGGGGAGCTCGTGGGGTGCAGACGACGTCCTTGATCTTGGTGCTGGGTGTTCAGGGACCATGCAAGGGAACACTCACTTTCACCTCGTCTTCCTCCTCATGCTCCTTCGCTGCCCCCAAGCCAGAGCCCTCTCCCTGGGCAGCTGGAGGAGTCCAATGCCAGCCTCCAGATTCCATATCGAGGTTCTTAGACAACTTTCTCCAGCTAAAGGCCACCCAAACATACTCCTGTGACCCTTATCCTGCCCTCCTTCCTAGTACCCCTTCCCTTTCCCTGTGGTGTTCTTATAGCACCCCTTCCTGGCCAGCATCCTCTCTGTAAAGCCCTCTGGTGGATTCTGCCCCACTCAGACTCCCTTCCATGCACCCCTTCTCCCCACTGCAGACCAAGAAAGGCATTTTCTTTCATTCAACCCATCAAACACTCCAGCAGATCTGCGTGGCATACCCTCTGTCCCCTTTACCCCAGGCCCCTTTCCCAGATAACTCTTCCCCTCCTTCAGATTTCAGATTAAATATCATTTTATAAGAAAAGCTTGTCCCAACCCCATTACATGCACCCACAGAGGCCTGCCCTTCTCTCTCAGGATCACCCAGGACACTTGTCATCATTTGACATATATGCATCTTCCCACTAAGCTTCATGCAGACGGGGCTGCCGTGCACACTGTGTGGAACACAGTAAGTGTTCTACAAGTACCTTTGAGTGGCCATGTGAATGACTATGTCAATGACATGGCTGTGTCCATGGTTACCACTGTCTCCTCTAGCACATGACTCTTAGAAGCCTCCGCCTTTCCCTGACTACATTCTAGGAAAGATATTTCTTGGCTCATCTACTGAGAGTGTCTATTCCACTCCCCCAAAAGCAAGCATTTCAGAACAAAATCTACCAGGCTTGTCATAGCCTTGAGCTGACCTTCATTACTCAGAAACATTTGATTACAAGTGACAGAAACAAACTTTTAAAAGATTGATTCATGCTCACAAGTCTGCTTTGATCTCAGGCAAGGCTGGCTGCAGAGGATCGAGCCATTAAATGAGGCCTCAGTCTCCCTCTCTCTAGCTCTAGATGAGCCCAATCCTCAGAGGGTCAGTCTCTTCCCTTGTGGAGGCAAAATAGCCATCAACCAGCGTCCCAGGCTGATCTCCTATTCTCTTATCAACTCCAGCAGAAAGAGGGCTTCTCTCTCCCAATGATTCCAACAAAAGTCCCAGAACCTAGTTTCATTGGCCAACTCTGGGTCACATGTCTATCCCTGAGCCAATCCCTATGGTAAAAGGGATAAAGTTCTCTGATTGGCCAGGCCTGGTGATGTGCCCCCTTCTTGGAGATATAGACCCAGCATATTGGCTCAACTGGTTAAAGGCCCTGGTATGAATTGTGATAATAGCAGCCACCTTTATTCCAGACTTTATATAATTTAGACCTCACACTTAGTCCTATATCTGTGTTCCCATTTCATTTTCACAAGGATCCTGCAAGGACAAAATTACGATCTCCATCTTAGTGACAAAGAAACAAAGCTCTGGATAGAGAGGTGACTTTCTCAAGGCCACTGGGGCAGGAGGCAGAATAAGAACCTAGTTCACAGCTTTGGCCAGACCAGCCACCCTCTGCCTTCCTCATCCCATCCTCCATTCCTCAATCCCTGTTCCAGCCATTAGACTCTGCTATCTCCTAGGACTCAGCACCTCCCAGGCCCCAGGAGAGCCCTACAGGAAACTCTGCCAGATGAGAAAGGGCACACCCTCAGCCTGCCCAGATGCCTACCAGGTCTCCTGCTCACATAGGCAGGCTGGAGACTGACAAGAGCAGAGTCCCCATGGCTCAACCTTGACCCCTCTAGACTCTGGTGCACCTACTCCTACCTGTCACAGGGCCAGTGGCCAAGGCTGGGGGAGCAGATTCAGTGAGCCCTAACTGGGCAGCTGAGGGTCTCCCAGGCCCCCCAGTCTCAGAAGGTCACTGGCCCTGGGAAGGGCAGGTCTCCACTGCCCTGGGAGGTCAGCTGGCTTCCATCACTCCCATAGAAGATTGGAGAATAGGATTGAGTTCAAAGCCAGTTGAAGGACAAAACAAAATTAGATTCAAAATTAGGTTTGCAACTGGATTTGCAAACCCTCGGTCAAACCAAAATATTCACCATGCCCCCAATTTCACACCTCTCCTCAAATCTAGTCCCTGAAATGAGGATCCATCTCCAGCCAGGCCTGTAGATTTGCCCTTTAGCAATAAAAACAGAAGTGGTTTCCTCTTATATTGCAACAGCTCAGTGCCAAGATGGGAAACCAATCAAAAAGGCCACAGAGCCTTTTAAGAGCATGGGCTGTGCAGCCAGGGGTCTGGGTTCAAATCCAGACTCTACCACTCACCAGCTGTAGGACCATAGGTGAGCTACTTAATTTCTCTGGGCCTGAATTCCCTCATCTGTGAAATGGGGCTTGACATAGCACCAACTTCAAAGAGTAGTGAGAACTAAATGAGTTTGCACATGTGAAGTGTTAGAACAGGGCCAACCATGCTCACCGTTGAGGCTTTAAGCCATGCCCACCGGAGAGAAGGATCCCTGTTTTGGCACTGGGAGACTAAGACTCAAATGATGTGGCCACCTCCCAGGTGACACAGATAGTTCCCCTAGAGTGCTGGGGCCAGTGCTGGGCACTAGAGCCCCACGATGCACCAGACCCCATCCTGGAGGCATCATCCTAGAGGCTCTCCTCTCAAGAGGAGAGCTAAGCTCAGGCACCGAGCCCTTAGGGAAGCTGGGGCCATGAGCCCCGCTGGGCCCAGTGATGGAGGAACCTGTGGTCTGGAGCTGAGCATCTTTGGTGTTCTAATTACTCACTAACCAAGCTCAGCTTTATAAGCTTCTGGGGCTCAACCAGCCTGTCCTCTGTGCAGTGGAGACCTCAGCAAGCATCTGCCACCCTCCCAGCACTCGAGAGGGGCCAAGTCGTTTCACCATAATCCCACTCTTGAGGAAATCCTCCATTCTCCACATCCCAGCTGGCTTCTCCCCCAAGGCATGGGAAGCTGGATAGCGTGCATGAAAGTCCCGGGCCGAGCAGAGAAAAGACTCACTTCTTTTCTGTGAGGAACACCTTGTTGGATAAGTACAAATACTGACTATGTCCACCCAGAGGAAAGTAAGAGGTGATGGGGCCACGGATAATTCAGCATGCCTGCCACTGTCCCCTCGCTGGCTTCTCTCCAAGGTACCTGCCTTCACCTTCCTGGCCATGCGCTCTGATGGGGAAGACTCTGAAATGGGATCCAGGCACTTTGAAGTTCTAGCTTTGATGCTAATTCCATTAGAGACTTTAGGCCTCTGTGTCCTCATGGGTAAAGCAAGAGTAGATGCCCGTGAGTTCCTATGGCCACTGGGGCTCCATTCAAGGCACATTCACTGGCACCTGCCTTACACTGTGCCAGGCTAGGGGCTCTACCTCACAGTGCTGGAGGGGAGCTCCTGTACTGGGGGTACACAAAGCAGAGCCACTGGATCAATCCTGGAGGACTTGCTGGAGGAGGTGGTCCTGGACTGAGACTCATAGAATGAGTAGGAGTTGAGTCAGTAAGAGAGTGAGGATTCTACCTCTAACACTAAGTAGCTTTCTCTAAGCCACACCAGTAGACCACTGTGACTTGCACAAATCATGTGGCAGTTATGTGGGAAAGGACCTGGAGGGGTGCCTAGAGTTTAGGGCAAGGGGTAGGATCCAGGTAGCCTGTGGACATCCCAGGCTGAGTTCATTACAGAATGTTCTGGACTGGAGGCTGGGAAGTCCTCAGGCTGTAGCTGGTGGCTAAGGCTGTGGGAGCAGATAAGACTGTCAAGAGAGGGCATGTTGAGCTTGGAGCAGCCAGCAGGGAGGGAGGTGGGAGGACGCAGAGCAGGGGGTGGAGGTGCACACCAGGGACAGTGACCGTGCTTTACGCTCAGGAGGATGAGAACAGAGCAGGTCTGTTTACTCCACAACCCTACCCAAAAACAGCAGACACACGGCAGGCACTCAGCAAAGGTTTTGGGGGAGGTTAATTTTTAAAATTAAAAGATTAAGGAAAGCCAGGAGAGCTGGGAAAAAGTAAAGCCCAGGAGAAGAGTGAGCTGTGGAGGGGGCAACCTCTAGCGTCAAGGATGATGAGAGGTCAAAACCACGGGGTTCTGCCCATGACAACAGTCCTTCATCACCTTAGCAGGATGGGAGGGTGGGGAGACAGACCACACGGGTATGAAATGACTGACAAGGGAAGACATGGAGACAGTGGTTGTGGAAAATTCTTCTAGACTTTTCCATGAAAAGGAGCTGAGGAAGAGAGAGAAAGGGGGAAGGGGAACTCAGGAAGGGAAAGGGAGGGGGAAGGAGGGGCAGAGGGACAGCAGTTGCTAGAGGGGACCGTGAGCCACAGAAGGAGTTAGATCCCAAAGTGGTCCCTTGCTGAGTGATCTCAGATGAGTCAAGTCACCGCTCTGAGCCTCAGTTTCCCCAACTGTAAGATAAAAGGAAATAGCCCTTAGCTTAAAAGTTACCAGGAGCATCACACAACTATGCAAAGCATCTGGCATGGTACCTGGAATGCCACAGGACCCTAGAGAGTGTGTCCTTGTCATCCTCACACCAGAGCCCCACAGCAGCTCAGGAATGGCAGGACACCCTCATTATGAAACCATTATCCCCATTTTACACATGAAGAAACTGAGTCACAGAGAGACTTATCAGTCTCTATCTCCTCAGCCCCACTCCCCAAATGCACAAGGCAGTGCCAGTTCTTTGCCGGTGTGGGAAAGATAGGTATTTGGCACAGGGCCTGAAACAGAGACAGACGTTTGTTGATTGAATGGGAAAGACAGAGACAGAAATCAGAGGAAGAGGAAGAGAGAAATCTGCACTCCTGCCGTGAAGTAAAAAGAGCCTGGAAGGTAGCCAATCAGAGCCAGGCATTTAGGTCTTAGTGGCCAATCAGAGCCAGGCATTTGGGTCTTGGGGGCCAATCACAGCCAGGCATTTGGTGTTAGGGGCCAATCAGAGCTAGGCATATAAGGCACTTTAACCATCTAGTCCAGAAATTCTCACAGAGTTATCCCTTGGGTTCCTGTGCCTTATATGCCTAGCTCTGGAGAGCCTGTTACAATTCAGATTCCTAAGCCCCACCCTGGACCTATGGGATCAAAATACAAAAGGGAGTCCAGGAATCTGCATTTTAAACCTGGTGCCCAGGTGCTGCTGATGCGGATGCCCCAGGGGCCATGCCCTTATTTTACGGAGGGGGAAGACCCTCTATGAGAGCACACACAGGGCCTGATGAATCACCTGGGTGTGGAGGTTCCAGGCCACTGTCACTGCTGGTTCCAGGGGGTGCCCTGCAGGCAGGGAAAAGAACAACAGCCGGGAAGAAAGAGGAGCAAGATCAGGAGCCCAGCTCACAGCCAACGCACACCACATACCAGGCGCCTGCGCTCTCTTCCTCAGCCTCCCAGAAAAACTCTAAGGTCAGTTTTATTATTACATCCATTTCACATGTGAGGCAAGTAGGGTTCAAGAGTTGAAGCTGATTGCTCAAGACCTCACAGCTGGTAGGTGGCAGGACATGAACTGAGGTCTGTCTAATGCTAAAGCCAACTCCCTTAACCACCTGGGCCTACTGCCTACCGGAAGCAAGGAGAAGAGGAAGAGGGAAGGGTAGGGTCAGGGAGGAGAGAAGAGGAGAGGGCAAGGGGGGGGGGACTGCATGGAGT
Organism: Otolemur garnettii; assembly: GCF_000181295.1. NCBI lineage: Eukaryota > Metazoa > Chordata > Mammalia > Primates > Galagidae > Otolemur > Otolemur garnettii. Next base: position 3,248,380 of record NW_003852404.1, read on the forward strand.
GGGGGCAGAGTGCCCCCTGTGCCCACCCAGGTGGCCTAGCCAGGCTGGCTGCTGCAGGACAGAGAGCGCCTGCCTGTCCCGGTGCCCTGTGGTTGCCATGCCGACCCCCAGGCTGTGTTTGCGGATGTTGTATTTGATTTCACACGTTTGGAACTCCAATAACGTCATCTCGCAACACAGGGTTGCCATGACAGCCGGCCCCACGTTCCCTGGGTAGCTCACACCTTGGGGGGAAGGGAGGGGCCCGGCTGGCTCCCCCACCAACTGAACATCAACCCAGGGCCCCCTTGAGGCGTGAGGCCGGGAATGTGGGGTCAGGCGGCACCTTTGGGATCAATCAACAGCTGCATCTGGGGAAACTGAGGTCTGGGTGGCGAGCATGTATCACCTGATCCCCAGGCCAGCACGCGTGCAGTACCCCACACCACCTTCAATGGAGGCTGCATATGGGCCTGACCTCTGGCACCCAGGACCAGCCTGGCCATCTGCCCTGACCAGCTCTCTGATCAGCATGATGCTTCCCGCAAACGCACACACACACACATGTGCCAGTATAAAGGTGGCATGGTGTGGCTCTCTACTCACAAAGCGTGTGCTTGGTTAATGGAACTGCCCGGCTAACAGTCCATTTCTACATGTGAAACCAGTGACGGAGGCCCTTACCCCTGTACGCAGCTGGGAGGACTAACTGTTAATACTGGTAGAGCACCCACTACAGAGAACAGGAGATAAAAGTGATCAGCTGGGGTTTCTTGCTCCTCGTTCATTCATTTTTCCTTTGTCCTTGCCCTATCATTGTCAGCTTTACCACAAACCTGCACTGTGGTGGCTTTGGGCAACTGACCTTCCCACTCTGGCCCTCTAAACTAGTACAATAATAATCTCATGATCCTTCTCCACTTCCTTACCATGAAACACTCCATTCCTTTACTCTAAATTCCAATATATAGGCTCTTCTCAGCTGGCTTCCATCTACTGGGTAAAGTCAAAGAGAAGGGCTTGCTAGACTTATCAAAAACCCCAGTGTCATACTAACAGGTCCCAGCTCCATCTGTTACCAGCTGTTTGGACAGAGCAAATTCATCCATGGCCAGAGTCTTTTTTTTTTTTTTTGACACAGAGCCTCAAGCTGTCCCCCGGGGTAGAGTGCCGTGGCAC